>NC_091562.1:22353674-22356174 GCF_042767895.1 Penaeus vannamei
ATATCTGCAATAATGATGATAATAATGATGATAATCATGATGATAATGACTATTATGATAATAATCATGAAAATAATGACAATAGTGATACTATTTATGATAATTATTTTTCAGTCCATTTATAAGGAATTTAAGGCCAGAAGTAATAAAATCCCATAAGTCGAAAAAATGTTAAAATCTAGCGTATTACAGCCTTATCAGAGAAACGTCAAAAAAAAACTTTTCGCTTTTTATTGGTAATTATGAGGATTTTAACATTAATTTAGGTAATTTTGATGATTTTCATGATAATACCTTTATTATTGACAATAAGGATGATAATTATGATGATAATGACAATGATAATGCCAATAATAATGAGAAAATCATAATTATAATGATAATTTTGATAATTACTGCAATAATAGCAATAATTAACTCTATTCCAATAATTTTCATACTGATAATGGCAATAGGAATAATAATATCATTATTATTGTCTATATAATTATTATTATTGTCATTATTATTTCTAAAATTATCATTATTGCTGTTATCATTATATAAATAGTTACAATGATAAAAATAACAATAATAATTAGCATAATAATTATTATAACTGCAATAAGGATGATATTAATAATGATAATCATGATAATGACTATAATGATAATAATCATGAAAATAATGACAGTAATAATAATAATGAAGATAATAATTATTATTCGGTCCATTTATAATGAAATAAAGGCCAGAAGTAATAAAATCCCATAAGCCGGAAAAACGGCAAAATCTAGCGTATTACAGCCTTTTGGGAGACGTCGAAAAAAAATCATTTTCGCTTTTTAATGGTAATTATAAAGATTTTAACATTATGATGATATTCATGATAATTCCTTTATTATTGACAATAGTGATAACTATGATGATAATGACAATGATAATGAATATAATAATGATAAAATATGAATTATAATTATAATTTTGATAATTACTGCAATAATAGCAATAATTAACTCCATTCCAATAAATTTCATACCAATAATGGCAATAGAAATAATAACATCATTATCATTTTCATTGTTTCATTATTATCATTACTGTCATAGCAATAATGATAATTTTAGAAATAATTATAACAATAATCATTATAAAATGATTATTGTTATAATTATTTCTAAAATTATCATTATTGCTATGACAGTAATGATAATAATGATGATAATAATTATTATTCAGTCCATTTATAATGAAATAAAGGCCAGAAGTAATAACATCCCAAAAGTCGAAAAAACGGCAAAATCTAGCGTATTACAGCCTTTTGAGAGAAACATCGAAAAAAACTTCTTCTCTTTATAATGGTAATTATGAAGATTTTAACATTAAGTTAAGTTAATTATGATTATTTTCGTGATAATTCCTTTATTATTGACAATAATGATAATTATAATGATAATTTTGATAATTACTGCAATAATTAACTATATTCCAATAATTTTCATACTAATAATGGCAATAGAAATAATGGCATTATCATTGTCATTATAATTATTATTATTGTCATTATTATTTCTAAAATTATCATTATTGCTATTATCATTATGTAAATAGTTATAATGATAAAAATAGCAATAATAATTAGCATAATAATTATTATAACTGCAATAATGATGATAATAATAATGGTAATCATGATAATGACTATAATGATAATAATCTTGAAAATAATGACAGTAATGATAATTATTATTCAGTCCAATTATAATGAAATAAAGGTCAGACGTAATAAAATCGAAAAAGTAAAAAAAAAACGCAAAATCTAGCGTATTACAGCCTTTTGAGAGAAAAGTAAAAAAAAAAAAAAAAAAAAAACTGGAAATTATGAGGATCTTAACGTTAATTCAGGTAATTATGATGATTTTCATGATAATTCCTTTATCACTGACAATAATGATGATAATTATGATGATACTGATAATGATAATGATAATAACAGTGATAAAATCATAATTATAATGATAATTTTGATAATTACTGCAATAATTAACTATATTCCTATAATTTTCTTACTAATAATGGCAATAGATATAACAATAACATCATTATCATTGTCATTATGATTATTATTATTTTCATTATTGTTTCTAAAATTACAATTATTGCAATTATCATTTCATAAATAGTTATAATCATAGAAATAGCAATAATAATTAGCGTAATAATTATTATAACTGCATTGATGATGACAATAATAATGATAATCATGATGAAAATAACTATAATGATAATAATCATGAAAATAATGACAGTAATGATAATTATTATTCAGTCCATTTATAATGAAATAAAGGCCAGAAGTAATAAAATCCCATAAGTCGAAAAAGCGGCAAAATCTAGCGTATTACAGCCTTTTGAAAGAAACGTCGAAAAAAAACTTTTCGCTTTTTAATGGTAATTATGAGGATTTTAACATTAATTCAGGCAATTATTATAATTTTCATTATAATTCCTTTATTATTGA
>NC_091562.1:22361174-22368931 GCF_042767895.1 Penaeus vannamei
AATCATAATTATAATGATAATCTTGATCATTACTGCAATAACAGCAATAATTAACTCTATTCCAATAATTTTCATACTAATAATGGCAATAGAAATAATAAAAACATCATTATCATTGCCATTATAATTATTATTATTGTCATTAATATTTCTAAGATTATCATTATATAAATAGTTATAATGATAAAAATAGCAATAATAATTAGCATAATAATTATTATAATTGCAATAATGATAATAATAATAATGATAATCATGATGATAATGACCATAATGATAATAATCATAAAAATGATGACAGTAATAATAATAATTATCATATTAATTATTATTCAGTCAATTTATAATGAAATAAAGGCCGAAAAACGGCAAAATCTAGCGTATTATAGCCTTTTGAGACAAACGTCGAAATAAAAAAAACTTAATTATGAGGATTTTAACATTAATTCAGGTAATTATGACATTTTCCATGATAATTCCTGAATTATTTACAATGATTATAATTATGATAATGGCTATGATAATGACAATAATAATGGTAATAATGATAAAATCATAATTATAATGATAATCTTGATAATTACTGCAATAATAGCTATAATTAACTATTTCAATAATTTTCATACTAATAATGACAATCGAAATAACAATAACATTATCATTATCATTATAATGATTATTGTTGTCATTATTATTTCTAAGATTATCATTATTGCTATCATTATTATATAAATAGTCATAATGATAAAAATAACAATAATAATTAGCATAATAATTATTAGAACTGCAATAATGATGATAATAATAATAATGATAATCATGATGATGACTATAATGATAATCATAAAAATTATGACAGTAATGATAATAATGATGATAATAATTATCATTTAGTCCATTTATAATGAAATAAAGGCCAGAAGTAATAAAATCCCAAAAGTCGAAAAAACGGCAAAATCTAGTGTATTACAGCCTTTTGAGAGAAACGTCGAAAAAAAACCTTTTAGGTTTTTAATGGTAATTATGAGGATTTTAACATTAATTTGGGTAATTATGATAATTCCCATGATAATTCCTTTATTATTGACAATAATGATGATAATTATGATGTTAATGACAATGATAATGACAATAATAATGACAAAAATGATAAAATCATAATTATAATGATAATCTTAATAATTACTGCAATAATAGCAATAATTAACTCTATTCCAATAATTTTCATACTAATAATGGCAATAGAAATAAGAATATCATTACCATTGTCATTATAATTATTCTTATTTTCATTATTATTTCTAAGATTATCATTATTGCTATTATCATTGTATAAATAGTTATAATAATAAAAAAGCAATAATTATTAGCATAATAATCATTATAACTGCAATAATGATGATACTAATAATGATAATCATGATAATGATTATAATGATAATAATCATAAAAATGATGACAGTAAAGATAATGATGAGGATAATTATCATTCAGAAAATAAAGGCCAGAAGTAATAAAATCCCAAAAGTTGAAAAAATGGAAAAATCTAGCCTTTTGAGAGAATTGTCGAAAAAATACTTGTCGCTTTTTAATGGTAATTATGAGGATTTTAACATTAATTCAGGTTATGATGATTTCCATGATAATTCCTTTATTAATGACAATAATGATGATAATTATGATAAAAATGGCAATGATAATGACAATAATAATGATAAAATCATAATTATAATGATAATCTTGATAATTACTGCAATAATAGCAATAATTAACTCTATTCCAATAATTTTCATACTGATAATGGCAATAGAAATATTAATAACATCATTATCATTGTAATTATAATTATTATTAGTCATTAATATTTCTAAGATTATCATGATAAATATTATCATTATATAAATAGTTAATAAAAATAGCAATAATAATTAGCATAATTAGCATAACCGCAAGAATGATGATAATAATAATTATAATCATGATGATAATGACTATAATGAAAATAATCATATAAATGATGACAGTAATGATAATAATGATGAATAGCTATTTTTATGATTAAAATGATATTAGAATTTCTGTTGCCACTATTAGTATGAAAATTATTGGAATAGAGTTAATTATTGCTATTATTGCATTAATTATCAAGATTATCATCATAATTATGAATTTATCATTTTTATCATAATTATTGTCATTAATATTGTCATTATCATCATAATTATCATCATTATTGTAAATAATAAAGGAATTATCATGGAAATCATCATAATTACCTGAATTAATGTTAAAATCTTCATAATTACCATTAAAAAATGAAAAAGGCTTTTTCGACGTTTCTCTCAAAAGGCTGTAATACGCTAGATTTTGCCGTTTTTTCGACTTTAGGGATTTTATTACTTCTGGCCTTCATTTCATTATAAATGGACTGAATGATCATTATTATCATCATTATTATCATTACTGTCATCATTTTAATGATTATTATCATTATAGTCATTATCATCATGATTATCATTATTATCATCATTACTGCAGTTATAATAATTATTATGCTAATTATTATTGCTATTTTTATCATTATAACTATTTATATAATGATTATAGCAATATTGATAAACATAGAAATAATAATGACAATAATGATAATTATAATGACAATGATAATGATGTTATTATTTCTAATGCCATTGTTAGTATGAAAATTATTGGAATAGAGTTAATTATTGCTATTATTGCAGTAATTATCAAGATTATTATTATGATTATGATTTTATCATTATTATCATTATTATTGTCATTATCATTGTCATTATCCTCATAATTATCATCATTATTGTCAGTAATAAAGGAACTATCATGGAAATCATCATAATTACCTGATTTAATGTTAAAATCCTCATAATTACCATTAAAAAGGGAAAACATTTTTTTCGACGTTTCTCTCAAAAGGCTGTAATGCGCTAGATTTTGCCATTTTTTCGACTTTTGGGATTTTATTACTTCTGGCCTTTAATTCATTATAAATGGACTGAATGATAATTATTATCATCACTATTATCATTACTTTCATTTTGATTATTATTATCATTATAGTCATTATCATCATGATTTTCATTATTATCCTCAATATTGCAGTTATAATAATTATCATGCTAATTATTATTGCTATTTTTATCATTATAACTATCCATATAATGATAATAGCAATAATGATAATCTTAGAAATAATAATGACAATAATAATTATTATAATGACAATGATAATGATGTTATTATTATTTCTATTGCCATTAATAGTATGAAAATTATTGGAATAGTTAATTATTGCTATTATTGCAGTAATTATCAATATTATCATTATTATCATTATTATTGTCATTATCATTGTCATTATCATCATAATCATCATTATTGTCAATAATGAAGGAATTATCATGGAAATCACCATAATAACCTGAATTAATGTTAAAATCCTCATAATTACAATTAAAAAGCGAAAACGTTTGTTTACGCTTCTCTCAAAAGGCTGTAACACGCTAGATTTTGCCGTTTTTTCGACTTTTGGGATTTTATTACTTCTGGCCTTAATTTCATTATAAATGGACTAAATGATAGTTATTATCATCACTATTATCATTACTTTCATTTTGATGATTATTATCATTATAGTCATTATCATCATGATTTTCATTATTATTATCCTCATTATTGCAGTTATAATAATTATCATGATAATTATTATTGCTATTTTTATCATTATAACTATTCATATAATGATAATAGCAATAATAATAATCTTAGAAATAATAATGACAATAATAATAATCATGATGACAATGATAATGATATTATTTTTTCTATTGCCATTATTAATATGAAAATTATTGGAATAGAGTCAATTATTGCTATTATTGCGGTAATTATCAAGATTATCATTATAATTATGATACTATCATTATTATTATCATCATTGTTATTATCATCATAATTATCATCATTATTATTAATAATAAAGGAATTACCATGGAAATCATCATAATTGCCTGAATTAATGTTAAAATCCTCATAATTACCAGTAAAAAGCGAAGTTTTTTTTCGACGTTTCTCTCACAAGGCTGTAACGCTAGATTTTGCCGTTTTTTCGACTTTTGGGATTTTATTTCTTCTGGCGTTAATTTCATTATAAGTGGACTGAATGATAATTATTATCATCATTACAATAATTACTGTCATAATTTTTATTATTATAGGCATTTTCTTCAAGATTATCATTATTATTATCATCATTACTGCAGTTATAATAATTATTATGCTAATTATTATTGCTATTTTTATCATTATAACTATTTGTATAATGATAATAGCAATAATGATTATCTTAGAAATAATAATGACAATAATAATAATTATAATGAAAATGATAATGATGTCATTATTTTTTTCATTGCCATTATTAGTATGAAAATTATTGGAATAGAGTTAATTATTGCTATTATTGCAGTAATGATCTAGATCATCATCATAATTATGTTTTTATTATTATTATTATTATTATTGTCATTATCATTGTCATTATCATCATAATGATCATCATTATTATCAATAATAAGAGAATTATCATGTTAATCATCATAATTACCTGAATTAATGTAAAAATCCTTATAATTACCATTAAAAAGTGAAAAGGTTTTTTTCGACATTTCTCTCACAAGGCTGTAATACGCTAGATTTTTCCGTTTTTTTTCGACTTTTGGGATTTTAATAATTCTGGCCTTTATTTCATGATAAAAGGACTGAATAATAATTATTATTATCATTATAGTCACTATCAACATGATTATCATTATTATGATCATTATTGCAGTTATAATAATAATTATGCTAATCATTATTGTTATTTTTATCATTATAACTAATAATTATTATAATTTTTATATAATTCTTTTGCTAATTATTATTGCTATTTTTATCGTTATAACTAATGATAATTATATTAATTATTATTTCTATTTTTATCATTATAACTAATAATTATTATACTAATTATTGTTACTATTTTTATCATTATAACTATTTATATAATGATAATAGCAATAATGATAATCTTAGAAATAATAATGACAATAATAATAATTATAATGACAATAATAATGATATTATTATTTCTATTGCCATTATTAGTATGAAAATTATTGGAATAGAGTTAATTATTGCTATTATTGCAGTAATTATCAAGATTATCTATATAATTATGATCTCTTCATTATTATCATTATTATTGTCATTATCATCATAATTATCATCATTATTGTCAATAATAAAGGAATTATCATGGAAATCATCATAATTATCTGAATTAATGTTAAAATCATCATAATTACCATTAAAAAACAAAAAGGGATTTTTCGACGTTTCTCTCAAAAGTCTGTTCGACTTTTGTGATTTTATTACTTCTGGCCTTTATTTCATTATAAATCGACAGAATGATAATTATTATCATCATTATTATAATTACTGGCATCATTTTTATGATTATTATCATTATAGTCATTATCATCATGCTTATCATTATTATCATCATCATTACTTCAGTTACAATAATTATTATGCTAATTATTATTGCTATTTTTAAAATTATAACTATTTATGTAATGATAATAGCAATAATGATAAACTTAGAAATAATAATGACAATAATAATAATTATAATGACAATGATAATGATGTTTCTATTTCTAATGCCATTGTTATTATGAAAGTTATTAGAATTGAGTTAGTTATTGCTATTATTGCAGTAATTATCAAGATTATCATTATGATTATGATTTTATCATTATGATTATGATTTTATCATTATTATAATGATTTTATCATTATTATAATGATTTTATCATTATTATAATGATTTTATCATTATTATAATTTTATTGTCATTATCATTGTCATTATCATCGTGATTATCATAATTATTGTCAATAATAAAGGAACTATCATGGAAATCATCATAGTTACCTGAATTAATGTTAAAATGCTCATAATTACCATTATATAGTGAAAAGGTTTTTTTTTCGACGTTTCTCTCAAAAGGCTCGTTTCTCTCAAAAATACGATAGATTTTGCCGTTTTTTCGACTTTTGGGATTTTATTACTTCTGGCCTTTATTTCATTATAAATGGACTAGATGATAATTAAAACTATCATTATTATCATTACTGTCATTGTTTTTATGATTATTATTATTATAGTCATTGTTATAATTATTATTATCATCATTATTGCAGTTATAATCCTTATTATGCTAATTATTGTTGCTATTTTTATCATCAAAACTTTTTATATAATGATAATAGCAATAATGATAATCTTAGAAATAATAATGACAATAATAATAATTATAATGACAATAATAATGTTATTATTTCTATTGCCATTATTAGTATGAAAATTCTTGGAATAGAGTTAATTATTGCTATTATTGCAGTAATTATCAAGATTATCATTATAATTATGATCTTCCCATTATTATCATTATTATTGTCATTATCATCATAATTATCATCATTATTGTCAATAATAAAGGAATTATCATAGAAATCATCATAATTACCTGAATTAATGTTAAAATCCGCATAATTACCATTAAAAAGCGAAAAGTTTTTTTTTCGACGTTTCTCTCAGAAGGTTGTAATACGCTTGATTTTGCCGCTTTTTCGATTTGTTGGATTTTATTGCTTCTGGCCTTTATTTCATTATAAGTGGACTGGATGATAATTATTATCATCATTATTATCATTACTTTCATCATTTTAATGATTATCATGATTATAGTAATTATAATCATGATTAATCATTATTATCATCATTATTGCAGTTATAATAATTATTATGCTAATTATTATTGCCATTTTTATTATAAATATTTATATAGTGATAATAGCAATAATGATAATCTTAGAAATAATAATGACAATAATGATAATTATAATGACAATGATAATTATGTTATTATTATTATTTCTATTACCATTATTAGAAATTGAAATAAAGGCCAAAATTAGTAAAATCCCTAAAGTAAAAAAAAAAAAGGCAAAATCTAGCGTATTTTTGATAATTACTGCAATAATAGCAATAATTAACTCTATTCCAATAATTTTCATACTAATAATGGTAATAGAATTAATAATAATAACATAATTATCATTGTCATAATAATTATTATTATTGTCATTATTATTTGTAAGATTATCATTATTGCTATTATCACTATATAAATAGTTATAATAAAAATAGCAATAATAATTAGCATAATAATTATTATAACTGCAATAATGATGATAATAATGATAATCATGATTATAATTACTATAATCATGATAATCATAAAAATGATGACAGTAATGATAATAATGATGATAATAATTATCATTCAGTCCATTTATAATGACATAAAGGCCGGAAGTAATAAAATCCCTAAAGTCGAAAAAACGGCAAAATCTAGCGTATTACAGGCTTTTGAGAGAAACGTCGAAAAAAAAAATCTTTTCGCTTTTTAATGGTAATTATGAGGATTTTACATTAATTCAGGTAATTGTGATTATTTCCATGATAATATCTTTATTATTGAATATAATGATGATAATTACGATGATAATGACAATGATAATGACAATACTAATGATGATAATGATAAAATCATAATTAAAATGATAATTTTGATAATTACTGCAATAATAGCAATAATTAACCCTATTCCA
>NC_091562.1:22374431-22384431 GCF_042767895.1 Penaeus vannamei
CCCGAATTAATGTTTTAATGTCCTCATAATTACCATTAAAAAGCGAAAAAACGGTTTTCGACGTTTCTCGGAAAAGGCTGTAATACGCTAGATTTTGCCGTTTTTTTCGAATTCTGGGATTTTATTACGTCAGACCTTTATTTCATTATAAATGAACTGAATAATAATTATCATCATCATTATTATCATTACTGTCATTATTTTCATGATTATTATCATTATAGTCATTATCATCATTATTGCAGTTATGATAATTAGTATGCTAATTATTATTGCTATTTTTATCATTATAACTATTTATATAATGATAATATAAGGTAATGATGTTATTCTAATAATTATTGCTATTATTGTAATTATTATCAAAATTATCATTATAATCATTATTTTATCATTATTATTGTCATTATCGTCAAAATTATCATTATTCTCAATAATAAAGGAATTATCATGAAAATCACCATAACTACCTAAAGTAATGTTAAAATCCTTATAATTACCATTAAAAAGCGAAAAAGTTTTTTCGACATTTCTCTCAAAAGGCTGTAATACGCTAGATCTTGCCGGTTTTTTTCGACGTTTGGAATTTTTTACTCCTGGCCTTTATTTCATTATGAATAGACTGAATAATAATTTTTATTATCATTATTATCCTTACTGTCACTATTTTCATGATTATTATCATTATAGTCATTATCATCATTATTGCAGTTATAATAATTATTATTCTTATTGTTATTGCTATTTTTATCATTATAACTATTTATATAATGATAATAGCAATAATGATAATTTTAGAAATAATTATGACAAAGATAATAATTATAATGACAATGCTAATGATGTTATTATTCTTTCTATTGCCATTATTAGTATAAAAAATATTAGAATAGAGTTAATTATTGCTATTGTTGCAGTAATTATCAAAATTATCATTATAATTATGATTTATCATTATCATTATCATTGTCATTATCATCATAATTATCTTTATTGTCAATAATAAAGGAATTATAATGAAAATTATAATAATTGCCTGAATTAATGTTAAAATCCTCATAATTACCATTAAAAAGCGAAAAGTTTTTTTTCGACGTTTCTTTCAAAAGGCTGTAATACGCTAGATTTTGCCGCTTTTTCGACTTATGGGATTTTATTACTTCTGGCCTTTATTTCATTATAAATGGACTGAATAATAATTATCATTACTGTCATTATTTTCATGATTATTATCATTATAGTTATTTTCATCATGATTATCATTATTATTGTCATCATCAATGCAGTTATAATAATTATTACGCTAATTATTATTGCTATTTCTATGATTATAACTATTTATGAAATGATAATTGCAATAATTGTAATTTTAGAAACAATAATGAAAATAATAATAATCATAATGACAATGATAATGATGTTATTGTTATATCTATTGCCATTATTAGTAAGAAAATTATAGGAATATAGTTAATTATTGCAGTAATTATCAAAATTATCATTATAATTATGATTTTATCACTGTTATTATCATTATCATTATCAGTATCATCATAATTATCATCATTATTGTCAGTGATAAAGGAATTATCATGAAAATCATCATAATTACCTGAATTAACGTTAAGATCCTCATAATTTCCAGTTTTTTTTTTTTTTTTTTTTTTTTTTTTACTTTTCTCTCAAAAGGCTGTAATACGCTAGATTTTGCGTTTTTTTTTTTTGACTTTTTCGATTTTATTACGTCTGACCTTTATTTCATTATAATTGGACTGAATAATAATTATCATTACTGTCATTATTTTCAAGATTATTATCATTATAGTCATTATCATGATTACCATTATTATTATCATCATTATTGCAGTTATAATAATTATTATGCTAATTATTATTGCTATTTTTATCATTATAACTATTTACATAATGATAATAGCAATAATGATAATTTTAGAAATAATAATGACAATAATAATAATTATAATGACAATGATAATGCCATTATTTCTATTGCCATTATTAGTATGAAAATTATTGGAATATAGTTAATTATTGCAGTAATTATCAAAATTATCATTATAATTATCATTATTGTCAATAATAAAGGAATTATCACGAAAATAATCATAATTAACTTAACTTAATGTTAAAATCTTCATAATTACCATTATAAAGAGAAGAAGTTTTTTTCGATGTTTCTCTCAAAAGGCTGTAATACGCTAGATTTTGCCGTTTTTTCGACTTTTGGGATGTTATTACTTCTGGCCTTTATTTCATTATAAATGGACTGAATAATAATTATTATCATCATTATTATCATTACTGTCATAGCAATAATGATAATTTTAGAAATAATTATAACAATAATCATTTTATAATAATTATTTTGCTAATAATTATTGCTATTTTTATCAGTGTAACTATTTATACAATGATAACAGCAATAATGATGATTTTAGGAATAATGACAATAATAATAATTATATAGACAATAATAATGAGATTATTCCTATTGCCATTATCAGTATGGAAATTATTGGAATAGAGTTAATTATTGCTATTATTGCAGTAATTATCAAAATTATCATTATAATTCATATTTTAACGTTTTTTCGACTAATGGAATTTTATTACTTCTGGCCTTTAATTCCTTCTAAATGGACCGAAAAATAATTATCATAATTATTATCACTACTGTCATTATTTTCATGATTATTATCATTATAGTCATTATCATCATGATTATCATCATTATCATCATCATTATTGCAGATATAATATTTATTATACTAATTATTATTGCTATTTTAATGATAATAGCTATTTATATAATGATAATAGCAATAATGATAATTTAAGAAATAATAATGACAAGTATCAATTTCATTATCATCATGATTATCATCATTATTGTCAATAATAAAGGGAATATCATGAAAATCATCATTATTACCTGAATTAATGTTAAAATCGTCATAATTACCATTAAAAACAGAAAAAGTTTTTTTTCGACGTTTCTCTCAAAAGGCTGTAATTACGCTAGATTTTGACGTTTTTTCGACTTTTCGGATTTTATTACGTCTGCCCTTTATTTCATTATAAATGGACTGAATAATAATTACTATCATCATTCTTATCATTACTGTCATCATTTTCATGATTATTATCATTATAGCCATTATCATCATGATTATCATTATTATTATTATCACCATTATTACAGTTATAAAAAATATTATGCTAATTATTATTGCTATTTTTATCATTATAACTATTTATATAATGATAATAGCAATAATGATAATTTTAGAAATAATAATGACAATAATAATAATAATAATGACAATGATAATGATGTTATTATTATTTCTATTGTCATTATTAGTATCAAAATTATTTTAATAGACTTAATAATTGCTATTATTGCAGTAATTATCAATATTATCACTATGATACTTGTCATTATCATTTTCATTATCATCATAATTATCATCCTTTTTGTCAATAATAAAGGAATTATCATGAAAATCCTTATAATTACCTGAAGTAATATTAAAATCCTCATATTTACCGTTAAAAATCGAAAAGGATTTTTTTCGACATTTCTCTCAAAAGGCTGTAATAGGCTATATTATGCCGTTTTTGTCATTATAATTATAATGAGAATATTAATGATATTATTATTTTTATTGCCATTAATATTATGAAAATTATTGGAATAGAGTTAATTATTGCTGTAATTATCAAAATTATTATAGTTTTCATTATATCATTATTATTATTCTTATTATTGTCATTATCATCATAATTATCATCAATATTTTCAATAATAAAGGAATTATCGTGAAAATCATCATAATTACCTGAATCAATGTTAAAAAACACTTATAATTACCATTAAAAAGCGAATAAGGTGGTTTTTCGACGTTTCTCTCAAAAGGCTACGCTAGATTTTGCCGTTTTTTCGATTTGTGGGATTATATTACTTCCGGCTTTTATTTCATTATTAATGGGCTGAATAATAATTATCATCATTATCATTACTGTCATTATTTTCATGATTATTATCATTATAGTCATTATCATCATGATTATCATTATTTTTACCATTATTGCAATTATAATAATTATTATGCTAATTATTATTGCTATTTTTATCATTATAACTATTTATATAATGATAATAGCAATAATAATAATTTTAGAAATAATAATGACAATTATCATTGTTATTATCGTGATTATCATCCTGATTGTCAATAATAAATGAATTATCATGAAAACCATCATAATTACCTGAATTAATGTTAAAATCTTCATAATTACCGTTAAAAAGAGAAAAAGTTTTTTTTTTCGGCGTTTCCCTGAAAAGGCTGCAATACGCTAGATTTTGCCGTTTTTTCGACTTATGGGATGATATTACTTCTGGCCTTTATTTCATTATGAAGGGATTGAATAATATTTTTTATCATCATCATTATCATTACTGTCATTATTTTCATGATTATTATCATTATAGTCATTATCATCATGATTATCATTATTATTATCATTATTGCAGTTATAATAATTATTGTGCTAATTATTATTGATATCTTTATCATTATAACTATTTATATAATGATAATAGCAATAATGATAATCTTAGAAATAATTATGACAATAAAAATAATTATAATGACAATGATTATATTGTTTCTGTTGCCATTATTAGTATGAAAATTAATTATTCCTATTTTTGCAGTAATTATGAATGTTATCATTACAATTATGATTTTATCATTATTATTGTCATTATCATCATAATTATCATCATAATTTTCAATAAAGGAATTATCATGAAAATCATCATAATTACCTGAGTTCAGGTTAAAGTCCTCATAATTACCAATAAAAAGCGAAAAAGGTTTTTTTTCGACATTTCTCTCAAAAGGCTAGATTTTGCCGCTTTTTCGACTTTTCGGTTATTATATTGGCTGAATAATAATTATTATCATTATTATCATTACTGCCATTATTTTCATTATTATTATCATTATAGTTATTATCATCATGATTATCATTATTATTGTCATCATTATTGCAGTTATAATAATTATTGTGCTAATTATTTTTGCTATTTCTATGATTATAACTATTTATATAATGATAATAGCAATAATGATAATTTTAGAAATAACAATGACAATTATAATAATTATAATGACAATGATAATGATATTATTTCTATTGCCATTATTAGTATGAAAATTATTGGAATAGAGTTAATTATTGCTATTATTGCAGTAATTATCAAAACTATTATTATAATTATGATTTTATCGTTATTATTGTCATTATCATTAGAATTATCATCATTATTGTCAATAATGAAAGAATTATTATGAAAATGATCCTAATTACCTGATTTAATATTAAAATCCTCATAATTACCACTAAAAAGACGTTTCTCTAACAAGGCTGTTTAAACACTAGATTTTACCGTTTTTACGACTTATTGGATTTTATTACTTCTTTCATTATAAATGGACCGAATAATTATTATCATAATAATTATTATCATTACTGTCGTTATTTTCATGATTATTATCATTATATTCATTATCATCATGATTATCATTATTATTATCATCATTATTGCAGTTATAATAGTTATTATGCTAATTATATTAATTTCTATTTTTTATCATTATAACTATTTATATAATGATAATAGCAATAATGATGATTCTAGAAATAATAATGACAATAATAAAAATTATAATGGCAATGATAATGATATTATTTCTATTGCCATTATTAGTATGAAAATTATTAGAATAGAGTTAATTATGTCAGTAATTATCAAAATTATCATTATAATTATGATTTTATCTTTATTATTGTCATTATCATTATCATTATCATCATAGGTATCATCATTATGGTCAATAATAAACGATTTATCATGAAAATCATCATAATTACCTGAATTAATGTTAAAATCCTCATCCTTTATTTCATTATAAATGGACTGAATAATGATTATTATAATCATTATCATTACTCTCATCATTTTCATGATTATTATTATTATAGTCATTATCATCATGATTATCATTATCATCATTATTGTAGTTATAATAATTATTGTGCTAATTATTATTGCTATTTTATCATTATAACTATTTCTATAATGATAATAGCAATAATGATAATTTTAGAAATAATGACAATAATAATAATTATAATGACAATGATGATATTATTATTTCTTTTGCCATTATTAGTATGAAAATTATTGGAATAGAGTTAATTATTGCTGTAATTATCAAAATTATCACCATAATTATGATTTTATCATTATTATTGTCATTATCATTGTCATTATCATCATAATTATCATCATAATTATCATCATTATTGTCAATAATAAAGGAATTATCATGAAAATCATCATAGTTACCTGAGTTAATGGTGAAATCCTCATAATTACCACTAAAAAGCGAAAAAGGTTTTTTTCGACATTTCTCTCAAAAGGCTGTATAATACGCTAGAATTTGCCGTTTTTTTCGACATTTGGGATTTTATTACCTCTGGCCTTTATTTCATTATAAATGGACTGAATAATAATAATTATTAACATTATTATTATAACTGTCATTATTTTCATGATTATTATCATTATAATCATTATTATCATGATTATCATCATTATTATTATCATTATTGCAGTTATAATAATTATTATGCTCATTAGTATTGCTATTTTTATCATTATAACTATTTATATAATGATAATAGCAATAATGATAATTTTAGAAATAATAATGACAATAATTGTCATTATCATTGTCATTATCATCATAATTATAATCATTATTGTCAATAATAAAGTGATTAATGTTAAAATCCTCATAATTACCACTGAAAACCGAAAAAAGGTTTTCATGAAAATAATGACAGTAATGATAATAATGATAATAAATATTATTCAGTCCATTTATAATGAAATAAAGGCTAGAAGTAATAGAATCCCATAAGTCGAAAAAAACGGCAAAATCTAGCGTATTATAGCCTTTTGAGAGAAACGTCGAAAAAACTCTTTTTTTGCTTCTTAATAGTAATTATGAGGATTTTAACATTAATTCAGGTAATTATGATGATTTTCATGATAATTCGTTTATTATTGACAATAATGATGATAATTATGATGATAATGACAATGATAATGACAATAATAATGATAAAATCATAATCATAATGATAATTTTGATAATCACAGCAATAATTATATTAATCATTAATCATTATATAAAGTTATAATGATAAAAATAGCAATAATAATGATAATTATAAGTGCAATAATGATGATAATAATGATGATAATCATGATAATAATGATTATAATGATAATAATCATGAAAATAATGGCAGTAATGAAAATAATTATTATTCAGTCCATTTATAGTGAAATAAAAGCCAGAAGTAATAAAATCCCTAAAGTCGAAAAAAACGGTAAAATCTTGCGTATTACAGCCTTTCGAAAGAAACTTCGAAAAACCCCATTTTCGCTTTTTAATGGCTATGATGTGGATTTTTACATTAATTCAGGTAATTATGATGATTTTCATGATGATTCTTTTATTATTGACAATAATGATGATAATTATGATGATAATGACAATGATAATAACATTAATAATGATAAAATCATAATTATAATGATAATTTCGATAATTACTGCAATAATAGCAATAATTAACTCTATTCCAATAATTTCATACAAATAATTGCGATAGAAATGATAATAACATCATTATCATTGTCATTATAATTATTATTATTGTCTTTATCATTTATAAAGATATCATTATTGCTATTATCATTATATAAATAGTTATAATGATAAAAATAGCAATAATAATTAGCATAATAAATATTATAACTGCAATAATGATGATAATAATAATGATAATCATGATGATAACTATAATGATAATAATCATGAAAATGATAACAGTAATGATAATAATGAGGATAATAATTATTATTCAGTCCATTTATAATAAAATAAAGGCCAGAAGTAATAAAATCCCAAAAGCCGAAAAAACGGCAAAATCTAGCGTATTACAACCTTTTGAGAGAAACGTCGAAAAAACCCTTTTCGCTTTTTAATGGTAATTATGAGGATTTTAACATTAATTCAGGTAATTATGATAACTCTCTTGATAATTCCTTTATTATTGACAATAATGATGATAATTATGATCATAATGACAATGATAATAACAATAATAATGATAAAATCATAATTATAATGATAATTTTGATAATTACTGCAATAATTAACTCCTTTCCAATAATTTTCATAATTATGGCAATGGAAATAATAATATCATTATCATTGTCATTATAATTATTATTGTCATTATTATTTCTAAAATTATCATTATTGATATTATCATTATAGTTATAATGATAAAAATACCAATAATAATTAGCATAATAATTATTATAACTGCAATAATAATGACAATAATAATGATTATCATGATGATAATGACTATAATGATAATAATCATGAAAATAATGACAGTAATGATAATAATGATGATAATAATTATTATTCAGTCCATATAAAATCCCAAAAGTCGAAAAAACGACAAAATCTAGCGTATTACAGCCTTTTGAGAGAAACGTCGAAAAAAAACCTTTTTTGCTTTATAATGGTAATTATGAGGATTTTAACCTTAACTCAGGTAATTATGATTATTTTCATGATAATTCCTTTATTATTGACAATAATGATGATAATTATGATGATAATGACAATGATAATGACAATAATAATGATAAAATCAAAATTATAATGATAACTTTGATAATTACTGCAATAAAAGCAATAATTAACTCTATTCCAATAATTTTCATACTAATAATGGCAATAGAAATAATATCATTATCATTGTCCATTAAGATTATTAATATTGTCATTATTATTTCTAAAATTATCATTATTGCTATCATTATATAAATAGTTATAATGATAAAAATAGCAATAATAATTAGCACAATAATTATTATAACTGCAATAATGATAATAATGATAAACATGATGATAATGACTATAATGATAATAATGATGAAAATAATGACAGTAATGATAATGATAATGATAATAATTATTATTCAATCCATTTATAATGAAATAATGGCCAGAAGTAATAAAATCCCATAAGCCGAAAAAACGGCAAAATCTAGCGTATTACACCCTTTAGAGAGAAAGGTCGAAAAAAAACATTTTCGCTTTTTAATGGTAATTTTGAGGATTTTAACATTAATTTAGGTCATTATGATGATTTTCATGATAATTCCTTTATTATTGTCAATAATGATGATAATTATGATGATAATGACTATGATAATGACAATAATAATGATAAAATCATAATCATACTGATAATTTTGATAATTACTGGAATAATAGAAATAATTAAGTGTATTAAAATAATTTCATCCTAATAATGGCAAAATAAATAATAATAACATCTTTATCATTGTCATTATGATTATTATCGTCATTATTATTTCTAAAATTATCATTATTGCTATGACTATGATAATAATCATGAAAATAATGACAGTAATGATAATAATGATGATAATAATTATTATTCAGTCCATTTATAATGCAATAAAGGCCAGAAGTAATAAAATTCCACAAGTCGAAAAAAACGGCAAAATCTAGCGTATATACAGCCTTTTGAGAGAAAAGTCGAAAAAAAACTTTTTCGCTTTTTAATGGTAATTATGAGGATTTTAACATTAATTCAGGTAATTATGATGATTTTCATGACAATTCCTTTATTATTAACAATAATGATGATAATTTTGATGATAATGACAATGATAATGATAAAATAATGATTATAATGATAATTTTTATTATAACTACAATAATAGCAATAATTAATTCTATTCCAATAATTTCATACTAATAATTGCGATAGAAATAATA
>NC_091562.1:22394896-22410037 GCF_042767895.1 Penaeus vannamei
ATGCTCATTATTATTGCCATTCTTATCATTATAACAATTTTGATAAAAATAGCAATAATAATTAGCATAATAATTATTATAACTGCAATAATGATAATAATAGTGATGATCATGAGGATAATGGTTATAATGATAATAATTATGAAAATAATGACAGTAATGATAATAATCATGAAAATAATGACAGTAATGATAATAATGATAATAAATATCATTCAGTCCATTTATAATGAAATAAAGGCTTTTTCATAGTAATTATGAGGATTTTAACATTAATTCAGGTAAATATGAGGATTGACAATAATGATAATAATTATGATGATAATGACAATGATAATGATAATAATAATGATAAAATCATAATTATAATGATAATTTTGATAATTACAGCAATAACTAACTCTATTCCAATAATTTTCATACTAATAATGGCAATAGAAATAATAACATCACCATTGTCATTACAAATATTATCATTGTCCTTATTATTTCTACAATTATAATTATTGATATTATCATTATACGAATATTTATAATGATAAAAATAGCAATAATAATGATTATTATAACTGCAATAATCATGATAATAATAATGATAATCATGATGATAAGGATTATAATGATAATAATCATGAAAATAATGGCAGTAATGAAAATAATTATTATTCAGTCCATTTATAATGAAATAAAGGCCAGAAGTAATAAAATCCCAAAAGTCGAAAAAAAACGGTAAAATCTAGCGTACAGCCTTTCGAGAGAAACTTCAAAAAAATCTTTTTCGCTTTTTAATGGCTATGATGTGGATTTTCACATTAATTCAGGTAATTATGATGATTTTCATAATAATTCTTTTATTATTGACAATAATGAATATAATTACGATGATAATGACAATGATAATGACATTAATAATGATAAAATTATAATTATAATAATAATTTCGATAATTACTGCAATAATAGCAATAATTGACTTTATTCCAATAATTTCATACAAATAATTGCGATAAAAATAATAATATCATTATCATTGTCATTATAATTATTATTTTTGTCCTTATTATTTATAAAGATATCAATATTGCTCTTATCATTATATAAATAGTTATAATGATAAAAATAGCAATAATAATTAGCATAATAAATATTATAACTGCAATAATGATGATAATAATAATGATAATCATGATGATGATAACTATAATGATAATAATTATGAAAATGATGACAGTAATGATAATAATGATGATAATAATTATGTAGTCCATTTATAATGAAATAAAGGCCAGAGGTAATAAAATCCCAAAAGCCGAAAAAACGGCAAAATCTAGCGTATTACAGCCTTTTGAGAATAACGTCGAAAAAAAACCTTTTCGCTTTTTAATGGTAATTATGAGGATTTTAACATTAACTCAGGTAATTATTATAACTTTCATGATAATTCCTTTATTACTGACAATAATGATCATAATTATGATGATAATGACAATGATAATAATAATGATAAAATCATAATTATAATGATAATCTTGATAATTACTGCAATAATTAACTCCATTCCAATAATTTTCATAATTATGGCAATAGAAATAAAAATAACATCATTATCATTGTCATTATAATTATTTTATTGTCATTATTATTTCTAAAATTATCATTATTGCTATTATCATTATATAAATAGTTATAATGATAAAAATACCAATAATAATTAGCATCATAATTATTATAACTGCAATAATGATGACAATAATAATGATTATCATAATGATAATGACTATTATGATAATAATCATGAAAATAATGACAGTAATGATAATAATGATGATAATAATTATTATTCAGTCCATATAAAATCCCAAAAGTCGAAAAAACGACAAAATCTAACGTATTACAGCCTTTTGAGAGAAACGTCGAAAAAAAACCTTTTTTCGCTTTTTAATGGTAGTTATGAGGATTTTAACCTTAATTCAGGTAATTATGATTATTTTCATGATAATTACTTTATTATTGACAATAATTATGATAATTATGATGATAATGACAATGATAATGACAATAATAATGTGAAAATCAAAATTATAATAACTTTGATAATTACTGAAATAAAAGCAATAATTAACTCTATTCCAATAATTTTCATACTAATAATGACAATAGAAATAATATCATTATCATTGCCATTATAATTATTAATATTGTTATTATTATTTCTAAAATTATCATTATTGCTATTATCATTATATAAATAGTTATAATGATAAAAATAGCAATAATAACTAGCACAATAATTATCATAACTGCAATAATGATAATAATGATAAACATGATGATAATGACTATAATGATAATAATCATGAAAATAATGACAGTAAGGATAATGATAATGATAATAATTATTATTCAATCCATTTATAATGAAATAAAGGCCAGAGTTAATAAAATCCGAAAAGCCGAAAAAACGGCAAAATCTAGCGTATTACAAACTTTTTGAGAGAAACGTCGAAAAAAACCCTTTTTCGCTTTTTAATGGTAATTATGAGGATTTTAACATTAATTCAGGTAATTATGAAGATTTTCATGATAATTCCTTTATTATTGACAATAATGATGATAATTATGATGATAATGACAATGATAATGACAATAATAATGATAAAATCATAATCATGATAATTTTGATAATTACTGGAATAATAGAAATAATTAAGTGTATTAAAATAATTTCATCCTAATAATGGCAAAATAAATAATAATAACATCTTTATCATTGTCATTATGATTATTATCGTCATTATTATTTCTAAAATTATCATTATTGGCATATATTTATTGGTGTTAGCTCTTCTATAACAACTAGTGCAAGGTTTACTATCGAGGGGAAGCCCGAAAATCATCCAGTTTTGGTAGATGGCGGCTTAGGACGAGAGAAAGACGGAAGAGGACTTGTTCACTTACTCACGAGGAAGTCCCACAACCAAGGTGCAAGTTCCGTAGTGAAATAGGGTCTGATTATGTGCGTTCTTGGCTTCTTGTTGTATCGAAATCATAAAAAAAATAAATAAATAAAAGGCAATAATAAAAAAAATCACTGAAGAAAATGAATAGATAATAAGATCCTCATTCGGGAGGGACGGGTTACCACTGAAAGAGGGACTTGGGTTTTTAAAAAGGGGTCATCTCTGGCTAGTGCTGGCCAATACACTATGGACCTTCTTGGTTGTAAACAAAATTAATATCACATGGACAAGTCTAGCAGTTCCCTAACCGACATGAAACAGGGTCAGACACTACCTTATCTTGATGTTCTAGCAACGCCACAGTAAGGGTAATCCACGGGGAACACACAAACACCTACTCCAGAGACAACTCCCTTTCAAGTTTAAGGCTAAGGCTAAGTCCGATATGCAAATTTGAACCTCGCCCGGGTTATGAGGGGAGCCCGGCCTGTGCCGACTAATGCCGACTCGATGACGCGACAGAGTTTAGTCCTTACCCACCGTGATGCCCATCCAGAGTGGTAATCTCCAGGCCTGGACGGGGCGCGAACCACCATACGTGATATTTATTGAAACAACTGAAGCCACAATGACGTAGCCGAAATGAGCACCGGGAGTATACAGAGGTAACGTGTCGGTCTCTCATCCGAGGGGTTAGTGGTTTGCGCCCCGTCCAGGCGCGAGGAATTGCAATTGTCGCCTGGAGGTTACCCGGATTCACTAACATACGATCGTAACGCATTTACCAGTGGTCATTTACCATTGCGTTTACCAGTCATGGCAAAGCGAGATTCATGAAGAAATGGTAATTTAGATATGCTGAGTTACAATCGTAAATCGACTCATTCTAATGGTAGCCAACAGAGGGCTCTAGTAAAGCAATTCAAACAATCAGCGAGCGCTATACATAATCTTTTAGGTTCCTTCGGCCAATCACGTAACATGTAAACAAAACTAGACACAGCGAGATTGTTTAAATAATCGTCAGAGCTAAAACACTATTTAAGCACATGTAGAAAAAAAAAATATTTATTTGATTATATCCATCATGTTAGATATATATTTACTGTATAGATAGGAACCAATAAAAATAATGTTATATCAATATATTATTGTTAACTCAAACCAAAGAGACAGTCCAAACCCGATTTTTATTTATATTTTTTTCCATCATTGTTAAACAAAGAATCGGATCAAACATTTTTTTTTATTCATCGCCATTTGTTGTCAAAGGAAATATCTCAAGCTTATTCTTGCCCATCCACTTTGGAGTGTATTGTCAAAATGCCGATAGATACAGATATTGCTATACTCATTGAGCGTTGGTATTGCCAGTTTACATATCAGCAAGGCAGTTTTTTTCTATAGCATTTGTAATAATTAAGTCAGAGAAGAACTCTTTAAGAGTTCACTTGTTTATCGGTTCCATGCATTCTAGTATAATGTAGGCCTATAAGTTCACGAGAATTTGTGTGTATTTTATTCTTGCTAGTTTCATGTGAAATTTGCATTTCTTCACTATTTCCGCACTGTGATATCTGTTTGCCATTATATTAGTTACATCAGGTGTAAAATCAAACCCAAAACTTTGCTTACATATTGTTTTTTTGACGAGATAACATGTGATGATATCGTCTTCCCAGAATTTACCAGTGCTCTGACCACTGGTAAAATTTACCATGGTAACTCAAATGGCAAGTCGTTAATGAATACCACCGCTGTCTGTTTACCATGGTAACTATAGTTACCATTGATTTTGCCATGGTAAGTGCGTTAGTGAATCCGGGCCCAGAGTGGTAACCTCCAGGCGACAATTGCAATTCCTCATCATAATTATCATCATTATTGTCAATAATAAAGGAATTATCATGAAAATCTTCATAAGTACCTGAATTAATGTTAAAATCCTCATAATTACCATTAAAAAGCGAAAAAGGGTTTTTTTCGACGTTTCTCTCAAAAGTTTGTAATACGCTAGATTTTGCCGTTTTTTCGGCTTTTCGGATTTTATTAACTCTGGCCTTTATTTCATTATAAATGAATTGAATAATATTTATTATCATTATCATTATCATTACTGTCATTATTTTCATGATTATTATCATTATAGTCATTATCATCATGTTTATCATTATTATCATTATTGCAGTTATGATAATTATTGTGCTAGTTATTATTGCTATTTTTATCATTATAACTATTTATATAATGATAATAGCAATAATGATAATTTTAGAAATAATAATGACAATATTAATAATTATAATGGCAATGATAATGATATTATTTCTATTGTCATTATTAGTATGAAAATTATTGGAATAGAGTTAATTATTGCTTTTATTGCAGTAATTATCAAAGTTATTATAATTTTGATTTTCACATTATTATTGTCATTATCATTGTCATTATCATCATAATTATCATAATTATTGTCAATAATAAAGTAATTATCATGAAAATAATCATAATTACCTGAATTAAGGTTAAAATCCTCATAATTACCATTAAAAAGCGAAAAAAGGTTTTTTTTCGACGTTTCTCTCAAAAGGCTGTAATACGTTAGATTTTGTCGTTTTTTCGACTTTTGGGATTTTATATGGACTGAATAAAAATTATTATCATCATTATTATCATTACTGTCATTATTTTCATGATTATTATCATAATAGTCATTATCATTATGATAATCATTATTATTTTCATCATTATTGCAGTTATGATAATTATTATGCTAATTATTATTGGTATTTTTATCATTATAACTATTTATATAATGATAATAGCAATAATGATAATTTTAGAAATAATAATGACAATAAAATAATTATAATGACAATGATAATGATGTTATTTTTATTTCTATTGCCATAATTATGAAAATTATTGGAATGGAGTTAATTATTGCAGTAATTATCAAGATTATCATTATAATTATGATTTTATCATTATTATTGTTATCATTGTCATTATCGTTATTATTGTTATCATTGTCATTATCATCATAATTATGATCATTATTGTCAGTAATAAAGGAATTATCATGAAAGTTATCATAATTACTTGAGTTAATGTTAAAATCCTCATAATTACCATTAAAAAGCGAAAAGGTTTTTTTTTCGACGTTATTCTCAAAAGGCTGTAATACGCTAGATTTTGCCGTTTTTTCGGCTTTTGGGATTTTATTACCTCTGGCTTTTATTTCATTATAAATGGACTGCATAATTATTATCATCATTATTATCATTACTGTCATCATTTTCATAATTATTATCATTACTGTCATCATTTTCATAATTATTATCATTATAGTTATCATCATCATGATTATCATTATTATTATCATCATTATTGCAGTTATAATATTTATTATGCTAATTATTATTGCTATTTTTATCATTATAACTATTTATATAATGATAATAGCAATAATGATATCTTTTTAAATAATAAGGACAAAAATAATAATTATAATGACAATGATAATGATATTATTATTTCTATCGCAATTATTTGTATGAAATTATTGGAATAGAGTTAATTTTTGCTATTATTGCAGTAATTATCGAAATTATCATTATAATTATGATTTTATCATTATTAATGTCATTATCATTGTCATTATCATCATAATTATCATCATATTGTCAATAATAAAAGAATTATTATGAAAATCATCATAATTACCTGAATTAATGTGAAAATCCACATCATAGCCATTAAAAAGCGAAAAAGATTTTTTTGAAGTTTCTCTCGAAAGGCTGTACGCTAGATTTTACCGTTTTTTTTCGACTTTTGGGATTTTATTACTTCTGGCCTTTATTTCATTATAAATGGACTGAATAATAATTATTTTCATTACTGCCATTATTTTCATGATTATTATCATTATAATCCTTATCATCATGATTATCATTATTATTATCATGATTATTGCAGTTATAATAATCATTATTATTGCTATTTTTATCATTATAAATATTCGTATAATGATAATATCAATAATTATAATTGTAGAAATAATAAGGACAATGATAATATTTGTAATGACAATGGTGATGTTATTATTTCTATTGCCATTATTAGTATGAAAATTATTGGAATAGAGTTAGTTATTGCTGTAATTATCAAAATTATCATTATAATTATGATTTTATCATTATTATTATCATTATCATTGTCATTATCATCATAATTATTATCATTATTGTCAATCCTCATATTTACCTGAATTAATGTTAAAATCCTCATAATTACTATGAAAAAGCCTTTATTTCATTATAAATGGACTGAATGATATTTATTATCATTATTATCATTACTGTCATTATTTTCATGATTATTATCATTACTGTCATTATTTTCATGATTATTATCATTATAGCCATTATTATCATCATTATTGCAGTTATAATAATTATTATGCTAATTATTATTGCTATTTTTATCAAAATTGTTATAATGATAAGAATGGCAATAATAATGGGCATAATAATTATTATAACTGCAATAATGATGATAATAATAATGATAATCATGATGATCATGCCTATAATGATAATAATCAGGAAAATAATGACTAATGATAATAATGATGATAATAATTATTATTCAGTCCATTTATAATGAAATAAAGGCAGGAAGTAATAAAATCCCAGAAGTCTAAAAAAAAACGGCAAAATCTAGCGTATTACATAGCCTTTTGAGAGAAACGTCGAAAAAAACCCTTTTCGCTTTTCAGTGGTAGTTATGAGGATTTTAACATTAACTCAGGTAATTATGATGATTTTCATGATAATCACTTTATTATTGACAATAATGATTATAATTATGATAATAATGACAATGATAATGACAATTATTGTCATTATTATTTCTAAAATTATCATTATTGCTATTATCATTATATAAATAGTTATAATGATAAAAATAGCAATAATAATGAGCATAATAATTCTTATAACTGCAATAATGATGATAATGATAATCATGATAATAATGATTATAATGATAATAATCATGAACATAATGACAGTAATGATAATAATGATAATGATAATTATTATTCAGTCCATTTATAATGAAATAAAGGCCAGAAGTAATAAAATCCCAAATGTCGAAAGAAACGGCAAAATCTAGCGTATTACAGCCTTTTGAGAAAAACGTCGAAAAACACCCTTTTTCGCTTTAAGTGGTAATTATGAGGATTTCACCATTAACTCAGGTAACTATGATGATTTTCATGATAATTCCTTTATTATTGACAATAATGATGATAATTATGATGATGACAATGATGATGACAATAATAATGATAAAATCATAATTATAGTGATAATTTTTATAACTACAGCAATAATTAACTCTATTCCAATAATTTTCATACTAATAATGGCAATAGAAATAATAATATCATCAGTGTCATTATAATTATTTTTATTGTCATTATTATTTCTAAAATTATCATTATTGCTATTATCATTATATAAATAGTTATAATGATAAAAATAGCAATAATAATTAGCACAATAATTATTATAACTACAATAATGATGATAATAACAATGATAATCATGATGATAATGACTATAATGATAATAATCATAAAAATGATGACAGTAATGATAATGATTATAATAATTATTATTCAGTCCATTTATAATGAAATAAAGACCAGAAGTAATAAACTCCCAAAAGTCGAAAAAACGGCATAATATAGCGTATTACAGGCATTTGAAAGAAACGTCGAAAAAAAACTTTTCGCTTTTTAATGGTAATTATGAGGATTTTCATGATAATCACTTTACTATTGACAATAATGATTATAATTATGATAATAATGACAATGATAATGACAATTATTGTCATTATTATTTCTAAAATTATCATTATTGCTATTATCATTATATAAATAGTTATAATGATAAAAATAGCGATAATAATGAGCATAATAATTCTTATAACTGCAATAAAGATAATAATGATAATCATGAAAATGATGACAGTAATGATAATGATTATAATAATAATTAACATTAATTCAGGTAATTATGATGATTTTCATGATAATTAGTTTATTATTGACAATAATGATGATACCTACGATGATAATGACAATAATAATGATAAAATCATAATTATAATGATAATTTTGATAATTACTGACATAATTAACTCTATTCTAATAATTTTCATATTAATAATAGCAATAGAAATAATATCATTATCATTGCCATTATAATTATAATTATTGTCATTATTATCTCTAGAATTATCATTATTGCTATTATCATTATATAAATAGTTATAATAATAAAAATAGCAATAATGATAGTTAGCATAATAATTATTATAACTACAATAATGATGATAATAATAATGATAATCATGATGATAATGAATATAATTATAATAATCATAAAAATAACGACAGTAATGATAATAATTATGATAATAATAATTATTCGGCCCATTTATAATGAAATAAAGGCCAGAAGTAATAAAATCGAAAAAACGGCAAAATCTAGCGTTTTACAGCCTTGTTAGAGAAACGCCTTTTTAGTGGTAATTATGAGGATTTTAATATTAAATCAGGTAATTATGATGATTTTCATGATAATTCTTTTATTATTGACAATGATGATGATAATTCTAATGATAATGACAATGATAATGACAATAATAAAGATAAAATCATAATTATAATGATAGTTTTGATAATTACTGCAATAATAGCAATAATTACCTCTATTCCAATAATTTTCATACTAATAATGGCAATAGAATTAATATCATTATCATTGTCATTATAATTATTATAATTATCTTAAATTATCATTATTGCTATTATCATTATATGAATAGTTATAATCATAGAAATAGCAAAAATAATTAGCACAATAATTATTATAATTGCAATAATGATGACAATAATAATGATAATCATGATGATAATGACTATAATGATCATAATCATGAAAATAATGACAGTAATGATAATAATGATAATAATTATTATTCAGTCAATATAAAAACCCAAAAGTCGAAAAATCGGCAAAATCTAGCGTATTACAGCCTTTTGAGAGAAACGTCGAATAAACCCTTTTTCGCTTTTTAATGGTAATTATGAGGACTTTAACCTGAACTCAGGTAATTATGATGATTTTCATGATAATTCCTTTATTATTGACAATAATGACGATAATTATGATGATAATGACAATAATAAGGATAAAATCATAATTGTAATAATAACTTTCATAATTATTGCAATAATAGCAATAATCAACTCTATTCCAATAATTTTCATACTAATAATGGCAACAGAAATAATATTGTTATCAGTCATTATAATTATTATTATTGTCATTATTTCTAAAATTATCATTATTGCTATTATCATTATATAAATAGTTATAATGATAAAGATAACAATAATAATTAGCACAATAATTATAACTGCAATAATGATAATAATAATGATGATCATGATGATACTGATTATAATGATAATAATCATGAAAATAATGACAGTAATGATAATGATGATAAAAATTATTATTCAATCCATTAAAATGAAATAAAGACCAGAAGTAATATCATCCCATAAGTCGAAAAAGGGCAAAATCTAGCGTATTTTCAGAGAAAAACCGAAAAAAAATTCTGTTTTTAACGGTAATTATGATGATTTTAACATTAATTCGGGTAATTATGATGATTTTGATGATAAGTCATTTATTATTGACAATAAGGATGATAATCATGATGATAATAACAATGATAATTGTCATTATTATTTCTAAAATTATTATTATTGCTATTATCATTATATAAATAGTTATAATGATAAAAATAGCAATAATGATTACCACAATAATTATTATAACTGCAATAATGGTAATAATATATCATGATGATAATGACTATAATGAAAATAATGAGAGTAATAATAATGATGATGATAATTATTATTCAGTCCATTAATAATGAAATAAAGGCCGGAAGTAACATAATCCCACAAGTCGAAAAAACGGCAAAATCTAGCGTATTACAGCCTTTTGAGAGAAACGTCGAAAAACGACTTTTTTCACTTTTTAATGGTAAATATTAGTGTTTTTTTAACACTGATTCAGGTAATTATGATGATTTTCACGATAATTCCTTCATTATTGAAAATAATAATGATAATTAGGATGATAATGACAATGATAACAATAATAATTATAATATTTTTGATCATTACTGCAATAATTAACTCTATGCCAATAATTTTCATACTATTAATGGCAATAAAAATAATATCATTATCATTGTTATTATAATTATAATGACAAAAACGGCAAAATATAGCCTATTACAGCCTTTTCAGGGAAACGTCGAAATAAAACCTTTTCGCTTTTTAATGGTAATTATGAGGATTTTAACATTACTTCAGGTAATTATGATGATTTTCATGATAATTCCTTTATTATTGACAATAAGTATGATAATTATGATGATAATGAAAATGATAATGACAATAATTATAATGATAATATTGATAAATACTGCAATAATAGCAATAATTAAGTCTATTAAAATAATTTTCATACTAATAATGGCAACAGAAATAATAATATCATTATCATTGTCATTATAATTATTATTTCTAAAATTATCATTATTGCTATTATCATTATATAAATAGTTATAATGATAAAAATAGCAATAAGAATTAGCATAATAATTTTTATAACTGCAATAATGGTGATAATAATAATGATAACCATGATGATAATGGCAATAATGATAATAATCATGAAAATAATGACAGTAATGATAATAATGATGATAGTAATTATTATTCAGTCCATTTATAAGGAATTAAAGGCCAGAAGGAATAAAATCCCATAAGTCGAAAAATCGTTAAAATTTAGCGTATTACAGCCTATTCAGAGAAACGTCGAAAAAAAACTTTTTCACTTTTTAATGGTAATTATTAGGATTTTAATATTAATTTAGGTAATTATGATGATTTTCATGATAATACCTTTATTATTGACAATAATGATGATAATTATGATGATAATGACAATGATAATGCCAATAATAATGAGAAAATCATAATTATAATGATAATTTTGATAATTACTGCAATAATATCAATAATTAACTCTATTCCAATAATTTTCATGCTGATAATGGCAATAAGAATAATAATATCAATATTATTGTCTATATAATTATTATTGTCATTATTTCTAAAATTATCATTATTGCTGTTATCATTATATAAATAGTTACAGTGATAAAAATAGCAATACTAATTAGTATAATAATTATTATAACTGCAATAATGATGATAATAATAATGATAATCATGATGATAATGATTATAATGATAATTATCATGAAAATAATGACAGTTATGATAATGATGATAATAATTATTATTCGGTCCATTTATAATGAAATAGAGGCCAGAAGTAATATCATCCCATAAGTCGAAAAAACAGCAAAATCTAGCGTATTACAGCCTTTTGGGAGACGTCGAAACGTCGTCGACGTCATGATAATTCCTTTATTATTGACAATAATGATAATTATGTTGATAATGATAATGATAATGACAATAATAATGATGAAATAGTAATTATAATGATAATTTTGATAATTAATGCAATAATAGCAATAGAAATAATAACATCATTATCATTGTCATTGTCATTATAATAATTATTATTGTAATTATTATTTTTAAAATTATCATTATTGCTATGACAGTAATGATAATAATGATAATAATTATTATTCAGTCCATTTATAATGAAATAAAGGACAGAACTAATAAAATCCCGAAAGTCGAAAAAACGGCAAAATCTAGCCTTTTGACAGAAACATCGAAAAAAACCTTTTCCGCTTTATAATGGTAATTTTGAAGATTTTAACATTAAATTAAGTTAATTATGATGATTTTCGTGATAATTCCTTTATTATTGACAATAATGATAATTATGATGATAATAACAATAATAAATACAATAATTATGATAAAATCATAATTATAATGGTAATTTTGATAATTACTGCAATAATTAACTATATTCCAATCATTTTCATAAAAATAATGGCAGTAGAAATAATGTCATTATCATTGTCATTATAATTATTATTATTGTCATTATTATTTCTAAAATTATCATTATTGCTGTTATCATTATATAAATAGTTATAATGATAAAAATAGCAATAATAATTAGCATAATAATTATTATAACTGCAATAATGATGATAATAATAATGGTAATCATGATAATGACTATAATGACAATAATCATGAAAATAATGACAGTAATGATAATTATTATTCAGTCCAATTATAATGAAATAAAAGCCAGAAGTAGTAAAATCCCAAAAGTCGAAAAAAAAACGGCAAAATCTAGCGTATTACAGCCTTTTGAGAGAAACGTAAAAAACTTTTTCTCTTTTTAATGGTAATTATGATGATTTTCATGATAATTCCTTTATCAATGACAATAATGATGATATTTATGATGATACTGATACTGATAATGATAATAATAGTGATAAAATCATAATTATAATGATAATTTTGATAATTACTGCAATAATTAACGATATTCCAATAATTTTCATACTAATAATGGCAATAGAAATAACAATAACATCATTATTATTGTCATTATAATTATTATTATTGTCATTATTATTTTATAAATTATAATTATTGCAATTATCATTTTATGAATAGTTATAATCATAGAAATAGCAATAATAATTAGGAAAATGATTATTATAACTGCATTAATGAAGACAAAAATAATGATAATAATGATGAAAATAACTACATTGATAATAATCATGAAAATAATGACAATAATGATAATTATTATTCTGTCCATTTATAATGAGGTAATATAATATAAGCCCATAAGTAATATAATTCCATAAGTCGAAAAAACGGCAAAATCTAGCGTATTAGAGCCTTTTGAGAGAAACGCCGAAAAAAGACTTTTCGCTTTTTATGGTAATCATGAGGATTTTAACATAAATTCAGGCAATTATTATAATTTTCAAGATAATTCCTTTATTATTGACAATGATAATTACGATGATAATGAGAATGATAAAGATAAAAAACAATGATAAATCATAATTATAATGATAATTTTGATAATTATTGCAACAATAGCAATAATTAACTATTCCAATATTTTTTATACTAATAATGGCAATAGAAATAATAACATCATTATCATTGCCATTATAATTATTATCATTGTCATAATTATTTATAAAATTATCATTATTGCTATTATCATTATATAAATAGTTATAATGATAAAAATAGCAATAACAATAAGAATAATAATTATTATAACTGCAATATTGATTATAATGACTATAATGATAATAATCATGAAAATAACAACAGTAAGGATAATAATGATGATAATAATTATTATTCAGTCTATTGATAATGAAATAAAGGCCAGGAGTAATAAAATTCCAAAAGTCGAAAAAAACGGCAATATGAGAGAAATGTCGAAATTTTTTTTTTCGCTTTTTAATGGTAATTATGAGGATCTTAACATTACTTCAGGTAATTATGAGAATTTTCATGATAATTCCTTTATTATTGACAATAATGATAATTTTGATGATAATGACAATAATAATTATAAAATAATGATTATAATGATAATTTTGATAATAACTACAATAATAGCAATAATTATTATAATAGCATCATTACATTATATTATCATTATATAAATAGTTACAATGATAAAAATAGCAATAATAATTAGAATAATAATTATTATAACTGCAATAATGATGATAATAACTATAATGATAATAATCATGAAAATAATGACAGTAATGATAATAATGATGATGATAATTATTATTCAGTTCATTTATAATGAAAAAAAGGACATTATAACATTAATTCAGGTAATTATGATGATTTTCATGATAATTCCTTTATTATTGACAATAATAAATGACTTAACGTAACAACATTAACTTAAGTATTATAGGGCAATTTGGAGATGCTGAATGCAAATTTGCCTGTTGTCACGGTGACCCAAGGCCACCAAAAGAGGGCGCTATTCCCATTTTTGCTCCTCTTTTGGGAA
>NC_091562.1:22428037-22433037 GCF_042767895.1 Penaeus vannamei
ATATATATATATATATATATATATATATATATATATATATATATATATATATATATATATATATATATATATATATATATATATATATATATATATATATATATATATATATATATATATATATATATATATATATATATATATATATATATATATATATATATATATATATATATATATATATATATATATATATATATATATATATATATATATATATATATATATATATATATATATATATATATATATATATATATATATATATATATATATATATATATATATATATATATATATATATATATATATATATATATATATATATATATATATATATATATATATATATATATATATATATATATATATATATATATATATATATATATATATATATATATATATATATATATATATATATATATATATATATATATATATATATATATATATATATATATATATATATATATATATATATATATATATATATATATATATATATATATATATATATATATATATATATATATATATATATATATATATATATATATATATATATATATATATATATATATATATATACATACATACATACATACATATATATGTATATATATGCATATATAAATATATGTATATATATATATATATATATATATATATATATATATATATATATATATATATATATATGTGTGTGTGTGTGTGTGTGTGTGTGTGTGTGTGTGTGTGTGTGTGTGTGTGTGTGTGTGTTGTGCGTGTGTGTGTTTGTGAGTGTGTGTGTGTGTGTGTTTGTGTGTGTGTGTGTGTGTGTGTGTATTTGCAGAAATTTAGTCTAGGATTGTTGTGCCATGTCCCCAGCATAGTTCTTTGGTCTGTACTGATTGCATTTTGAGTTTTTATGTATTTGATATTGCAACCAGTGAGACAGATGTGTATTCGAGATTTGTTTTAACTGTTGTTTTGTAGAGTCTTGAGTTTGGTTCTTGGTGTGCAGCACGAGAAGCGTCGGAATTTGGTGAGTGTTGTGCATGCTTGTGCGATTCCTTGTTTGATGTGAGTGATGAATCCTGTGTTTTTGAAGTGAAAGCCAAGAATGTTTCTTCTGTTTGAGTAGGAGATATTAGTGTTAGTGACTGTGATGGGTAGTGAATTTCGGCGTGCGATGTGTATAAGTTTGAATTTGTGTATGTACGTCTGTATCTTCCAGTGGCGCTCAAAGGTTTTGGTGTTCTCTATATCTCTTTGTGTTGTAAGTTTCATGATGTGTTGTGATATAGAGGGGTGTGAGATTATCTGTGTGATATCATCTGCATAGGAAATATTGTTGTGTGGTGTGGGTAGTGGCATGATATACAAGTGGTACTTTACTTCTCAGGTGATGGGGGGCGCCCACGTGTGTTATTTTGCATTTGAGGCAGTCATGCCAGACCTTGTCAAAGGCCTTGCTGATGTCTCATAGTGTGGTGTTAATCTGTTCTGGCGGACCTGATTGATAAGGGGTTTCCAGGCATTTGTGGTGGCCTGAACTGTGGCTTGGGCAGCCTTCTGGGATACGGCTTTTAAAGGTTTATCATCTTTCTCTTTTCCCTCTCTCCTGGGATATTTTGATTGACTCCTTCCTGACAAGGCAGCTTTTGGCAAACGTGCGGTGTGCCCCTCCGCAGTATAAACATTTCTTAACCAAGATGTTGCAAGTTCTGTATGTGTGAATGCCAAACCCGCACTCGGAGCATCGAGATTTCTTCTCTTTGCAGCTGGACTTTAGGCTTCCATAAGCGTATTCCCTTGTCACCGTTAGTTGCCAAAAAAGAAAGACCACTTAAGGCAGTAGAAATACAAAAATACTCTGAAGACAACAATTTATGTGAAAAGGCATCGAAAAATATTGTGGAGCGAGTGAGGCCCTTGCAAACCAGGGTGGCTCAATGACACTTTGAATGTCTTTTGCTATGATTGTTTCTCTCTCTCTCTCTCTCTCTCTCTCTTTTTTTTTTTTTTTTTTTTTTTTTTTTTTTTTTTGCCAGGTTTTGTACTGGCACGGGTTATGCCATTGGCTAACTGTAGGTGTTTAACTGGGTGAAGTGTGAAGTGTTGATGTTTATCTTGGTGGGGGATATGTAAAATTTGTTCTAAGTTTTGGTTTTGTAGTAATGTAAAGTAGTAAAGGTAATGCAGTAAAGGTTCAGATGTAATTTCTTCATAATATTTACATTCTCGTGGGTTTCTTTCAACTATTTCCCAGGAGCAGCGGTAGCCTAGTCTTAGTCTGTGAATTATGACAGCCTGTGATCTGGGGGTAGTTCTGGAGATAGGTGGTGAGTACTGTGTAACTTCCTTGTACCAGTTGGCCGAGGGTGAATTTTTATACATCCAAATTAGGTGTTATGTGGGTACTTCGGCGAATTGTTGCTTTTGACCTAAACTTGGTGGGATTTTTGCAGTTATTCGGGAAAAGTGAGTGGCGACATAGGCAGCTTTATCTGCTTCTTCATTTCCGATGATGCCTATGTGACTGGAAATCCATGTGAAAAGGACTTTCTGGTTTCTGGAGTGAATTGGTTACATTTTGTCTAGAATGGTGCTTGTTAAAATGACGTTTTCAAAATTGTTTATTTAGAGTTAGTATTGAAGTCAGTGAATCTGTGTATATGAGTATGAGTGTATGCTCTGTTTGGAGAGTGGAACAGTTGTTTGGAAGCCTCCATGAAGTGCTGTAATAGTTTGAAAAGACAGCAGATCCCGAATGGCCGCTATCTTTGTCCACCGAGCCATCTGTGAAGATCTGGTGACTATTTGGTTGTGTGTTGGTATTGATTGTGGTAGCTATTCTATCAAATAGATGTAGACATAAGGACTTCTTCTTTGGTAGCGGTGTAGTTTCAGCTTTAAAAGGCAATTTTTCGCATGGAGGCGGTTGACAGAAATTTGGGTTTACAGTGTCCGTGCCTACTTGAAATAGTGGCTTAAAAAAATTGTGTGTGACGTCCTTCATTGGGAGTGTTAAGGGATGGTCTGGCTAAATATGGGTATATCCTGTTTTTGAAAACAAAGGATTAGTCTGAAGTAAGGCTTTTGGCCATGTAATAGGTGGAGATTTGCTTGATTTTGAGCTTGAGTGAACAGAGGTTGCATCTTGCCCTTAGTTTGTCTAATCTTGTCCATCTCAGTGCTCCCAAGATGGTTCGCATTGCCTCATTTTGGATGCGTTCCAGTTTTGTAATTTTGGATGGAGAAAGTTCAGATAAAGATAGGGCGGAAAAGTCTATTATGGAATGGATGGCCTGAATGTAAAAAGTTCTAAGGATTTTGTAACCTGCTCCAGCGGTTCTCGAGTCTAATTTTCTAAGAGCATGTAGTCTGGAAGATGTTCGTTGTTGTATGTATTTAAGTTAGGAGACTGGAATGAGGTACAGAGGCGAATATGTGTCCAAGGCATTTGGCAGAATCTACCCAGGGAAGTTATTGGGAAGCCAGGGTTAATTTGTCGTGTGATTTATTTTGCAAGATGAACAGTGCTGTTGTGTATTTATTAGTCTGGAAGGTCCGGTGGCCACTAGCTGCAGATAATGTGTGTAGGCAAAAAGTTTGGTGTTAGGATTGAAGGGTAGGGTTACTAATTGTTCCACTAATAGGTTGAAAAGTGTGGGACTTAGGATTCCTCCTTGAGGCGTGCCTTTTTTGAACTGCATGTGTCTGGAGATTTGGCCTTGGAAGCTGAATGTAGTTCTGGGGTTGGTTAAGTAGTCTATAATGCAGCTTAAGAGTTTCCTTTGGCCCCTTTTTCTGCTAGAAATGTTGTAATTGATGGCGGGTCAGTACGTTTGAATGCATTCTTTAGGTCTAATAAGATGAGAATGGACATCTTTTTGTTGATCGATGACCAAAGGGACTTGATGTTGTCAGAGGTGTCCCTTTTTCTGATGAATGCAAACAAGTTAGGTTGTAGGGTCAGAATTTTCAACTTGATATGAGCAAGTATTTTTTCATGATTTTGGCTAAACAATTGAGGAGTGAGATAGGGCTGAAGGATTTAGGATCAGAATGTTTTGGAATGGGTTGAATAGTTGCGTGTTTCCATGCAGTGGGTAATTTTCTTGTGGCAAGGGATTCATTCAAGAGATACAGGAACTGTAGAGTACCCTGATGGCCAATTTTGCTTATCATTTCATAAGTTAATCCATCTTATCCGGGAGCAGTTGATTTATGCATAGATAGTACTTGTTGAAGTTCTTCTAAGGTGATGGGGGTATTTTGTATTGTCAGGGACTTCTTTAGCCTCGTCTACAATGTCTTCCGGTAGGTTTTGAGAGGAAGAGTGGTTGGCGCATTGATTAACGAGATTTTCAGCTACATCTCTAGGGTCTTGATGGGCTGGCATTCTTGGAGACCTAAAATTTCCTGTTGCTATCCTTTAGTAAAGTGTGTGAATCTAATTCAGAGCACCATTCTAGCCTGATATTTAATAGCTCTTTCTTTACGTCTTAATGTGTCTGTATAGTGTTGGGTTGTTGTCTGATGGGTATTTATATTTTTTATTGTTACGTGAATCTGGTGATGTAATTCTGCAACATGCTGGTTGCAGTACCAGTGATCCGAATGATTGTTTCTGTGTGGTCTGGTTTTGGAAAATGTGATATCAGCTGCTTCGGTGATAGTAACCCGTAGGTCTTCTTCTAGTTCATTGATGGATATATTTGAGTTATCATAATTAATGGCCTAGTTCCAGATGTGTGATTGGAAGAGGTTCCAGTCTGCGTTCTCTGTTTTCCATTTAGGTTGATGTGGAGGCGAGGTTAGTCTGGGCAGAGCGAGCTCAGAGATGATGGCGTAATGGTCACTTGAGAGGTAGGGATGTAGTGAGGTTGTGATGTCTTCTCTGAGAAAGAAGATGAAGACCAGGTCCAGGGTGCCACCTCTTATATGTCTGCCTCATATATGTCTACTATATGTCTGCCTGTTGGATTGGTAGTATTATGTTGGGTGCTGTT
>NC_091562.1:22438037-22483235 GCF_042767895.1 Penaeus vannamei
CAGATCGATCAAACCTGTCGGGAAGAGCTCGAGATGGGCCGGGCCCCTGCCTGGCGACTTGCCATGAGGGATCCCAAAAGGTGGAAGCAGAAGGTGGACAGGGCTATGCGCCACCGTCGGCATTAGCTCCGGATGATGATGATGTCATTATCATTGTCATTATCATGATAATTATCATCATTATTGTCAATAATAAAGGAATCATCATGGAAGTCATCATAAATACCTGAATTAATGTTAAAATCCTCATAATTACCATTAAAAAGCGAAAAGTTTTTTTTTCGACGATTCTCTCAAAAGGCTGTAATACGCTAGATTTTGCCGTTTTTTCGACCTTTGGGATTTTATTACTTCTGGCCTTTATTTCATTATAAATGAACTGAATGATAATTATTATCATCATCATTATCATTATTGTCATCATTTTTATGATTATTATCATTACTGTCATTATCATCATAATTATCCTTATTATTATCATCATTATTGCAGTTATCATATTTATTATGCTAATTATTATTGCTATTTCTATCATTATAACTATTTATATAATGATAATAGCAATAATGATGATCTTAGAAATAATAATGACAATAATAATAATTATAATGACAATGATAATGATGTTATTAATATTTCTATTGCCATTATTAGTATGGAAATTATTGGAATAGAGTTGATTATTGATATTATTGCAGTAATTATCATGATTATCATTATAATTATGACTTTATCATTATTATCATTATTATAGTCATTATCATTGTCCTTATCATCATAATTTTCGTCATTATTATCAATAATAAAGGAATCGACATGGAAATCATTATAATTACCCGAATTAATGTTAAAATCCTTATAATTACCATTAAAAAGCGAAAAGTTTTTTTTCGACGTATCTCTCACAAGGCTGTAATACGCTTGGTTTTGCCGTTTTTTCGACTTTTGGGATTTGATTACTTCTGGCTTTTATTTCATTATAAATGGACTGAATGATAATTATTATCATCATTATTATCATTACTGTCATCATTTTTATGATTATTATCATTATAGTCATTATCATCATGATTATCACTATTATTATCATCATTATTGCAGTTATAATAATTATTATGCTAATTATTATTGCTATTTTTATCATTATAACTATTTATATAATGATAATAGCAATGTTGACGATCTTAGAATTAATAATGACAATAATAATCATTATAATTACAATGATAATGATGTTATTATTTCTATTCCCATTATCAGTATGGAAATTATTTGTGTAGAGTTAATTATTACTATTATTGCTGTAGTTATGAAGAGTATCATTATGATTATATAACTTTATCATTATTATCATTATTATTGTCATTATCATTGTTATTATCATCATAATTATCATCATTATTGTCAATAATAAAGGAATAATCATGGAAATCATCATAATTACCTGAATTAATGTTAAAATCCTCACAATTACGTGAATTAATGTTAAAATCCTCATAATTACCATTAAAAAACGAAAATGGTTTTTCTTCGACATGGTTTTTCTCTCAACAGGCTGTAATACGCTAGATTTTGCCGTTTTTTTTTTTTTACTTATGGGATTTTATTACTTCTGGCCTTTATTTTATTATAAATGGACTGAATGAAATTATTATCATCATTATTATCATTACTGTCATCATTTTTATGATTATTATCAGTATAGTCATTATCATCATGATTATCATTATCATTATCATCATTATTGCAAATATAATAATTATCATGCTTATTATTATTGCTATTTTTATCATTATAACTATTCATATAATGATAATAGCAATAATGATCTTAGAAATAATAATGACAATAATAATCATTATAAAGAAAATGATAATGATGTTATTATTATTTCTATTGCCATTATTATTATGGAAATTGTTGGAATAGAGTATATTATTTCTATTACTGCAGTAATTATGAAGATTATCATTATAATTATAACTTTATCATTATTATCATTATTATTGTCATAAACATTGTCATTATCATCATAAGTATCATTTTTATCATTAATAAAGGAATAATAATGGAAATCATCATTTTTACCTGCATTAATGTAAAAATCCTCAGAATTACCTGAATTAATGTTAAAATCCTCATAATTACTGTTAAAAAGCATAAACGTTTTTTTTGATGTTTCTCTCAAAAGGCTGTAATACGCTAGATTTTGCCGTTTTTTCGACATTTGGGATTTTATTACTTCTGGCCTTTATTTCATTATTAATGGACTGAATCATAATTATTATCATCATTATTATCGTTACTGTCATCATTTTTATGATCATTATCATTATAGTCATTATCATCATGATTATCATTATTATTATTACCATTATTGCAGTTATAATAACTATTATTGCTTTTTTATCATTATAACTATTTATATAATGATAATAGCAATAATGAAATAATAATGACAATAATAATAATTATAATGACAATGATAATGATATTATTATTTCTATTGCCATTATTAGTATGGAAATTATTGGAATACAGGTAATTATTGCTATTATTGCAGTAATCCTCAAGATTATCATTATAATTATATCTTTATCATTATTATCATTATTATTGTCATTATCATTGTCATTTTCATCATAATTATCATCATTATTGTCAATAATAAAGGAATAATAATGGAAATCCTCATAATTACCTGAATTAATGTTAAAATTCTCATAATTACTTGAATTAATGTTAAAATCCTCATAATTGCCATGAAAAAGTGGAAATGTTTTTTTTTCGACGTTGCTCTCAAAAGGCTAGATTTTGCCGTTTTTTTTTGTTCACTTTTGGGATTTTATTAGTTCTGGCCTTTATTTCATTATAAATGGACTGAATGATTATTATTATCATCATTATTATCATTACTTTCATAATTTTTATTATTATTATCATGATAGTCATTATCATCATTATTATCATTATCATTATCATCATTATTGCAGTTGTAATAAGTATTATGCTAATCATTATTGCTATTTTTTATCATTATAACTATTCTTATAATAATAATAGCAATAATGATGATCTTAGAAATAATATTGAGAATAATAATAATTATAATGCCAATGATAATCATGTTATTATTATTTCTATTGCCATTATTCGTATGAAAATTATTGGAATAGAGTTAATTATTGCTATTATTGCAGTAATTATCAAGATTATCATTATAATTAGGACTTTATCATTATTGTCATTATAATTGTCATTATCATCATAATTACCATCATTATTGCCAATAATAAAGATATTATCATGGAAATCATCATAATTACCTGAATTAATGATGAAATCCTCATAATTACTATTAAAAAGTGAAAACGTTTTTTTCGACGTTTCTCTGAAAAGGCTGTAATGACCAAGATTTTGCCGTTTTTTCCACTTCTGGATTTTATTTCATTATAAATGGACTGAATGATAATTATTATCATTACTGTCATCATTTTTATGATTATTATCATTATAGTCATTATCATCATGATTATCATTATTATTATCATCATTATTGCAGTTATAATAATTATTATGCTAATTATTATTGCTATCTATATCCTTATTCTTATCTATATAATGATAATAGCAATAATGATGATCTTAGAAATAATAATGACAATAATAATAATTATAATGACAATGATAATGATGTCACTATTATTTCTATTTCCATTATTAGTATGGAAATTATTGGAATAGAGTTCATTATTGCTATTATTACAGTAGTTATCATTATTAACATTATTATTGTCATTATCATTGTCATTATCATCATAATTATCATCATCAATGATTAAGGAATTATCATGGAAATCATCATAATTACCTGAATTAATGTTAAAATCGTCATAATTACCAATAAAAAGCGAAAGTTTTTTTTTCGACGGTTCTCTCAAAAGGCTGTAATTATCAAGATTTTGCCGTTTTTTCGAATTTTGGGATTTAATTACTTCTGGCCTTTATTTCATTATAAATGGACTTAATGATAAATATTATCATCATCATTATCATTACTGTCATCATTTTTATGATTATTATCATTATAGTCATTATCATCATGATTATCATTATTATTATCATCATTATTGCAGTTATAATCATTATTATTGCTATTTTTATTATTTTAACGATTTATATAATGATAATAGCAATAATGATGATCATAGAAATAATAATGACAATAATAATAATTATAATGACAATGATAATGATGTTATTATTATTTCTATTTCCATTATTAGTATGGAAATTATTGGCATAGAGTTAATTATTGCTTTTATTGCAGTAGTTATCAAGATTATCATAATAATTATGACTTTATCATTATTATTGTCATTATCATTGTCATTATCATCATAATTATCATCATTATTGTCAATAATAAAGGAATCATCATGGAAATCATCGAAATTACCGGAAATAATGTTTAAATCCTCATAATTACCATTAAAAAGCGAAAAGTTTTTCGACGTTTCTCTCAAAAGGCTGTAATACGCTAGATTTTGCCGTTTTTCGGCATTAGGGATTTGATTACCTCTGGCCTTTATTTCATTATAAATGAACTGAATGATAATTATTATCATCATTATTATCATTACTGTCATTATTTTTATGATTATTATCATTATAGTCATTATCACCATGGTTATCAATATTATTATCATCATTATTGCAGTTATAATAATTATTATGCTAATTATTATTGCTATTTTTATCATTATATCTATTTATATAATGATAATAGGAATAAAAATGATCTTAGAAGTAATAATGACAATAATAATTATAATAACAATGATAATAATGTTATTATTATTTCTATTGCCATTATTATTATGCAAATTATTGGAATACAGTTAATTATTGCTATTATTGCAGTAATTATCAAGATTATCATTATAGTTAAGACTTTATCATTATTATCATTATTATTGTCATTATCATTGTCATTATCATCATAATTATCATCATTATTGTCAATAATAAAAGAAATTTTCATGGAAACAATCATAATTACCTGAATTGATACTAAAATCCTCATAATTACTATTGAAAAGCAAAAAGTTTTTTTTTCGACGTTTCTCTCAAAAGGCGCTAGATTTTGCCGTTTTTCTCGACTTTTGGAATTTTATTACTTCTGGCCTTTATTTCATTATAAATGGACTTAATGATAATATTTTTCATCATTACTATCAATACTGTCATCATTTTTATGATTGTTATCATCATAGTCATTATCATCATGATTATCATTATCATTACCATTATTGCAGTTATAATAATTATTATGCTAATTATTATTGCAATTTTATCATTATAACTATTTATATAATGATAATAGCAATAATGATGATTTTAGAAATAATAATGACAATAATAATGATTATAATGACAATGATAATGATGTTTTTATTTCTATTGTCATTATTAGTATGGAAATTATTGGAAAAGAGTTAATTATTGCTATTATTGCAGTAATTATCAAGATTATCATTATAATTAGGACTTTATCATCATTATCATTATTATTGTCATTATCATTTTCATTGTAATCATAATTATCATCAGTATTGTCAATAGTAAAGGAATCATCAGCGAAATCTTCATAATTACCCGAATTAATGTTAAAATCCTCATAATTACCATTAAAAAGCGCTAGATTTTGCCGTTTTTTCGACTTTTGGGATCTTATTACTTCTCGCCTTTATTTCATTATAATTGGACTGAATGATAATTATTATCATCATTATTATCATTATTGTCATCATTTTTATTATTATTATCATTATAGTCATTATCATCATGATTATCATTATTATTATCATTATTATTGCAGTTATAATAATTATTATGCTATTTATTATTGCTATTTTTTATCATTATAACTATTTATTTAATGATAATAGCAATATTGATGATCTTAGATAATAAATAATGACAATAATAATAATTATAATGACAATGATAATTATATTATTATTTCCATTGCTATTATTAGTATGGAAATTATTGGTATAGAGTTCATTATTGCTATTATTGCAGTTATGAAGATAGCATTATAATTATAACTTTAACATTATCATTATTAGTCATTATCATTGTCATTATCATCATAATTATCATCATTATTGACAATAATAAAGGAATAATCATGGAAATCATCATAATTACCTGAATTAATGTTAAAATCCTCATAATTACCTGAATTAATGTTAAAATCCTCATAATTATCATTAAAAAGCGATAAGATTTTTTTCGACGTTTCTCTCAAAAAGCTGTAATACGCTAGATTTTACCGTTTTTTCGACTTTTGGGATTTTATTACCTCTGGCCTTTATTTCGTTATAAATGGACTGAATGATAATTATTATCATTACTGTCATCATTTTTTATGATTATTATCATAATAGTCATTATCATCATTACTGTCATCATTTTTATGATTATTATTATTATAGTCATTATCATCATGATTATCATTATCATTATCATCATTATTGCAGTTACGATAATTATTTTGCTAATTATTATTGCTATTTTAATCATTATAACTATTTATATAACGATAATAGCAATAATAATGACAATAAAATTAATTATAATAACAATGATAATGGTGTTATTATTATTTTTATTGCCATTATTAGTATGGAAATTATTGGAATTGAGTTAACTATTGCTATTATTGCAGTAATTATGAAGATTATCATTATAATTATGACTTTATCATTATTATCATTATTATTGTCATTATCATTGTCATTATCATCATAATTATCATCATTATTGTCAATAATAAAGGAATCATCATGGAAATCATCATAATTACCTGAATTAATGTTACGCTAGATTTTGCCGACTTTTGGGAATTTATTACTTCCGCTCTATATTTCATTATATATGGACTGAATGTTAATGATTATCATCATTATCATTACTGTCATCATTTTTATGATTATTATCATTATAGTCATTATCATCATGATTATCATTATTATTATCATCACTATTGCAGTTATAATAATTATTATGCTAATTATTATTGCTATTTTTATCATTATAACTATTTATATAATGATAATAGCAATAATGAGTTTAGAAATACTAATGACAATAATAATCATGATAATGACAATGATAATGATGTTATTATTATTTCTATTGCCATTATTAGTATGGAAATTTTTGGAAAAGAGAGTTAATTATTGCTATTATTGCAGATTATGAAGACTATCATTATATTTATAACTTTATCATTCTTATCATTATTTTTGTCATCATATTCATTATCATCATAATTATCATCATTGTTATAAATGATAGAGGAATAATCATGCAAATCATCATAATTTCCTGAATTAATGTTAAAATCCTCATAATTACCTGAATTAATGTTAAAATCCTAATAATTACCATTAAAAAGCAAAAAGGTTTTATTTCGACGTTTCTCTCAAAATGCTGTAATACGTTAGATTTTGCCGTTTTTTCGACTTATGGGATTTTATTACTTCTGGCCTTTATTTCATTATAAATGGACTGCATGATAATTATAATCATTACAGTCATCATCTTTATGATTGTTATTATTATAGTCATTATCATTATGATTATCATTATTATTATCCTCATTATTGCAGTTATAATAATTATTATGCTAATTATTATTGTTATTTTTATAGTTATAACTATTTATATAATGATAATAGCAATAAAGTTGATCTTATAAATAATAATGACAATAATAATAATTATAAATGGACTAAATGATAATTATTATCATCAATATTATCATTACTGTCATCATTTTTATGATTATTATCATTATAGTCTTTATCATCATGATTATCATTATTATCATTACCATTAATGTAGCTATAATAATTATTATTGCTTTTTTATCATCATAACTATTTATATAATGATAATAGCAATAATGATGATCTTAGAAATAATAATGACAATAAAAATTATTATAATGACTGATAATGAAGTTATTATTATTTCTATTGCCATTATTAGTATGGAAAATATTGGAATAGAGGTAATTATTGCTATTTTTGCAGTAATCCTCAAGATTATAATTATGATTATACCTTTATCATTATTATCATTATTATTGTCAGTATCATTGTCATTATCATCATAATCATCATCATTATTGTCAATAATAAAGGAATAATTCTGGAAATCATCTTAATTACCTGAATTAATGTTAAAATCCTCATAATTACCTGAATTAATGTTAAAATCCTCATAATTCCCATGAAAAAGCGATTTTTTTTTTCTACGTTGCTCTGAGAAGGCTGTAATACGCTAGATTTTGCCTTTTTTTTTTGACTTCTGGGATTTTATTACTTCTCGCCTTTATTTCATCATAAATAGACTGAAGGATAATTATTATCATCATTATTATCATTACTGTCATAATTCTTATCATTATTATCATTACAGTCATTATCATCATGATTATCATTATTATTATCATCATTATTGCAGTTATAATAATTATTATGCTAATTATTGTTGTTATTTGTATCATTATAACTATTTATATAATGATAATAGCAATAATGATGATCTTAGAAATAATAATGACAATAATGATAATTATAATGACAATGATAATGATGTTATTATTATTTCTATTGCCATTATTAGTACGGAAATTATTTGAATAGAGTAAATTATTGCTATTATTGCAGTAATTATCAAGATTATCATTATAATTATGACTTTATCATTATCATCATTATTATTGTCATTATCATTGTCATTATCATCATTATTATTGTCATTATCATTGTCATTATCATCATAATTATCATTATTGTCAATAATAAAAGAATCATCAGGGGAATCATCATAATTACCTGAATTAATGTTAAAATTCTCATAATTACCATTAAAAAGCGAAAAAGGGATTTTTTTGACGTTTGCCTCAAAAGTCTGTATTTATCAAGATTTTGCCTTGTTTTCGACTTTTGGGATTTTATTACTTCTGGCCTATATTTCATTATAAATGGACTGAAGGATAATTATTATCATCATTATCATTACTGTCATCATTTTTATGATTATTATCATTATAGTAATTATCATCATGAATATCATTATTTTTATCATCATTATTGCAGTTATAATAATTATTATTGCTATTTTTATCTTTATAACTATTTATATAGTGAATATAGCAATATTGATGATCTTAGAAATAATAATGACAATAATAATAATTATAATGACAATGATAATGATGTTATTATTATTTCTATTGCCATTGTTAGTATGGAAATTATTGGTATAGCGCTAATTATTGCTTTTATTGCAGTAGTTTTCAAGATTCTCATTATAATTATGATTTTATCATTATTATCATTATTATTGTAATTATCATTGTCATTATCATCATAATTATCACCATTATTGTCAATAATAAAGGAATCATCATGGAAATCCTCATAATTACCTGAACTAATGTTAAAATCCTAATAATTACCATTAAAAAGCGAAAAAAAAATTCGACGTTTCTCTCAAAAGGCTGTAATACGCTGGATTTAGCCGTTTTTTCGACTGGGATTTCATTACTTCTGGCCTTTATTTCATTATAAATGGACTGAATGATAATTATTATCATCCTTATTATTATTACTGTCATCATTTTTATAATTATTATTATCATAGTCATTATCATCATGATTATCAATATTATTATCATGATTTTTGCTGTTATAATGATTATTATGGTAATTATTATTGCTATTTTTATCATTATAACTATTTATATAATGATAATAGCAATAATGATGATCTTAGAAATAATAATGACAATAATAATATTTATAATAACAATGAAAATGATGTTATTATTATTTCTGTTGCCATTATTAGTATGGAAATTATTGTAATAGAGTTAATTATTGCTATTATTGCAGTAATTATCAAGATTATCATTTTTTTTGACTTCTGGAATTTTATTACTTCTCGCCTTTATTTCATCATAAATAGACTGAAGGATAATTATTATCATCATTATTATCATTACTGTCATAATTTTTATGATTATTATCATTACAGTCATTATCATCATGATTATCATTATTATTATCATCATTATTGCAGTTATAATAATTATTATGCTAATTATTGTTGTTATTTGTATCATTATAACTATTTATATAATGATAATAGCAATAATGATGATCTTAGAAATAATAATGACAATGATAATAATTGTAATGACAATGATATTGATGTTATTATTATTTCTATTGTCATTATTAATATGGAAATTATTGGAATAGAGTTAATTTTTGCTATTATTGCCGTAATTATCGAGATTATCATTATGATAATGACTTTATCATTATTATAATTATTATTGTCATTATCCTTGTCATTATCATCATAATTATAATCATTTTTGTCAATAATAAAGGAATCATCATGGAAATCATCATAATTACCTGAATTGATGTTAAAATCCTTATAATTACTTTTGAAAAGCAAAAGGTTTTTTTTTAGACGTTTCTCTCAAAATTCCCTAGATTTTGACGTTTTTCTCGACTTCTGGGATTTTATTACTTCTGGCCTTTATTTCATTATAAATGGACTGAATGATAAATATTATCATCATTATTATTATTACTGTCATCATTTTTATGATTATTATCATTATAGTCATTATCATCATGATTATCATAATTATTATCATCATTATTCCAGTTATAATAATTATGCTAATTATTATTGCTATTTTTATCATTATAACTATTTGTTTAATGATAATAGCAATAATGATGATAATAATTATCAATAATAATAATTATAATGACAATGATAATGATGTTATCATTATTTCTATTGCCATTATTAGTATGGAAATTATTGGAATAAAGTTACTTATTTCTATTATTGCAGTAATTATCAAGAATATCATTATAATTATGACTTTATCATTATCATCATTATTATTGTCATCATCATTGTCATTATCATCATAATTATCATCATTATTGTCAATAATAAAGGAATCATCAGGGAAATCATCATAGTTAACTGAATTAATGTTAAAATCCTGATAACTACCTTTAAAAAGCGATAAGGTTTTTTTTTCGACTTTTCTTAATACGCTCGATTTTACCATTTTTCGACTTTTGTTATTTTATTACTTCTGGCCTTTATTTCATTATAAATGGACTGAATGATAATTATTATCATCATTATTATCATTACTGTCATCATTTTTATGATTAGCATTATAGTCATTATCATCATGATTATCATTATTATTATCATCATTATTGCAGCTATGATAATTATTATGCTAAATATTATTGCTATTTTTATCATTATAACTATTTATATCATGATAATAGCAATAATGATGATCTTAGAAATAATAATGACAATAATAATGATTATAATGACAATGATAATGATTTAATTTTTATTTATATTGCCATTAATAGTATGGAAATTATTGGAATAGAGTTAATTATTGCTATTATTGCAGTAATTCTCAAGATTATCATTGTAATTATGACATTATCATTATTATCATTATTACTGTCATTATCATAATCATAATTATCATTATTGTCAATAATAAAGGAATCGTCATGGAAATAATAATGACAGTAATAATAATTATAATGACAATGATAATGATATTATTATTATTTCTATTACCATAATTAGTATGGAAATCATTGGAATAAATTTAATTATTGCTATTATTGCAGTAATTCTCAAGATTATCATTATAATTATGACTTTATCATTATTATCACTATTATTGTCATTATCTTTGTCATTATCATCATAATTATCATTATTGTCAATAATAAAGGAATCATCATGGAAATCCTCATAATTACCTGAATTAAAGTTAAAATCCTCATAATTACCATTAAAAAGCGAAAAGGTTTTTTTTCGACGTTTTTCTCAAATACGGTAGATTTTGCCGTTTTGTCGACTTTTGGGATTTTATTACTTCTGGCCTTTATTTCATTATAAATGGACTGAATGGTAATTATTATCATCATTTCTATCATCACTGTCATCATTTTTATGATTATTATCATTATAGTTATTATCATTATGATTATCATTGTTATTATCATCCTTATTGCAGTTATGATAATTATTATGCTAATTATTATTGCTATTTTTATAATTATAACTATTTATATAATGATAATAGCAATAATGATGATCTTAGATATAATAATGACAATAATAATTATTATTATGACAATGATAATGATGTTATTATTATTTCTATTGCCATTATTAGTATGGAAATTATTGGAATAGAGTAAATTATTGTTATTATTCCAGTAATTATCAAGATTATCCTTATAATTATGACTTTATCATTGTTATCATTATTATTGTCATTATCATAATCATTATCATGGTCATTATCATCATTATTGTCAATAATAAAGGAATCATCATGGAAATCATCATAATTACCTGAATTAATGATAAATTCCTCATAAATACCACTAAAAAGCGAAAAGTTTTTTTTCGACGTTTCTCTCAAAAGGCTAGATTTTGCCGTTTTTTTCGACTTATGGGATTTTATTTCTTCTGGAATTTATTTCATTATAAATGGACTGAATGATAATTACTATCATCATTATCATTACTTTCATTATTTTTATGATTATTATCTTTATAGTCATTATCATCATCATTATCATTATTATTATCATCATTATTGCAGTTATAATAATTATTATGCTAATTATTATTGCTATTTTTATCATTATAACTATTTATATAATGATATTAGCAATAATGATGATAGAAATAATAATGACAATAATGATTATTATAATGACAATGATAATGATGTTATTATTTCTATTGCCATTAGTAGTATGGGAATTATTGGGATAGAGTTAATTATTGTTATTATTGCAGTAATTATCAAGCTTATCATTATAATTATGACTATCATTATTATCATTATTATTGTCATTATCATTGCCATTATCATCATAATTATCATCATTACTGTCAATAATTAAGGAATAATAATGGAAATCCTCATAATTACCTGAATTGCTGTTAAAATCCTCATAATTACCATTGAAAAGCGAAAAGTTTTTTTTTTTTTTTTTTTTTTTTTACATTTCTCTCAAAAGGCGCTAGATTTTGCTGTTTTTTTCGACTATTGGGATTTTATTACTTCTGGCCTTTATTTTATTATAAATGGATTGAATGATAATTATTATCATCATTATTATCATTACTATTATCAATTTTATGATTATTATCATTATTATTATCATTATTATTGCAGTTATAATAATTATTATGCTAATTATTATTACTATTTTTATCATTATAACTATTCATATAATGATAATAGCAATAATGATGATCTTAGAAATGATAATGACATTAAAAATAGCTATAATGACAATGAAAATGATGTTATTATTATTTCTATTGCCATTATTAGTATGGAAATTATTGAAATAGAGTTGATTATTGCTACTATTGCAGTAATCATAAAGAGTATCATTACAATTACGACTTTATATTATTAACATTATTATTGTCATTATCATTGTCATTATCATCATAATTATCATCATTATTGTCAATGATAAAGGAATCATCATGGAAATCATCATAATTACCTGAATTAATGTTAAAATTCTCATAATTGCCAATAAAAAGCGAAAAGGGTTTTTCTTTCGACGTATGTATCAAAAGGCTGTAATACGCTAGATTTTGCCGTTTTTTCGGTTTCTGGGAATTTATTACTTCTGGCCTTTATTTCATTATGAATGGGCTGAATGATAATAATTATTATTATCATTACTATCTTCATTTTTAAGATTATTATCATTATAGTCATTATCATCATGATTATCATTATTATTATCATCATTATTTCAGTTATTATAATTATTGTGACAATTATTATATATATTTTTTATCATTATAACTATTCATATAATGATAATAGCAAAAATGATGATCTTAGAAATAATAATGACAATAATAATGATTATATTAACAATGATAATGATGTTATTATTATTTCTATTGAAATTATTGGTATGGAAATTATTGGAATAGAGTTAACTATTGCTATTATTGCAGTAATTATCAAGATTAACATTATAATTATGATTTTATCATTATTATCATTATTATTGTCATTATCATTGTCATTATTACCATAATTATCATCATTATTATCAATAATGAAGGAATCATCATGGAAATCATCATAATTACCTGAAGTAATGTTAAAATCCTCATAATACGCTAGATTTTCCGATTTTTTCGACCTTTGGGATTCTATTACTTTTGGCCTTTATTTCATTATAAATGGACTGAATGATACTTATTATCATTATTATTATCATTACTGTCATCATTTGTATGATTATAATCATTATAGTCATTATCATAATGATTACCATTATTATTATCATCAATATTGCAGTTATAATTTTTATGCTAATAATTATTCCTCTTTTATCATTATAACTATTCATATAATGATAACAGCAATGATGATCTTAGAAATAATAACGACAATAATAATAATTATAATGAGAATGATAGTGATCTTATTATAATTTCTATTGCCATTTTTAGTATGGAAATTATTGGAGTAGAGTTTATTCTTGCTATTATTGAAGTAGTTATGAAGATTATCATTATAATTATGACTTTATCATTATTATTGTCATTATCATTGTTATTATTACTATAATTATTATTATTGTCATTAATGAAGGAATCATCATGGAAATCATCGTAATTACCTGAATTAATGTTAAAATCCTCATAATTGCCATTAAAAAGCGAAAAGGGTTTATTTTCGACGTTTCTCTCAAAAGCCTGTAATACGCTAGATTTTCCGGTATTTCGACTTTAGGGATTCTATTACTTATGGCTTTTATTTCATTATAAATTGACTGAATGATAATTATCATTATTATTATCATTACTGTCATCATTTTTATGATTTTTATCATTATAGTCATTATTGTTCCTCTTTTATCATTATAACTATTTATATTATGATAATAGTAATAATGATGATCTTAAGAATAATAATAACAATAATAATAGTTACAATGAAAATGATAATGATATTATTATTTCTATTGCCATTATTTGTATGGAAATTATTGGAATAATGTTAATTAATGCTATTATTGCAGTAATTATCAAGATTAGCATTATAATCATGACTTTGTCATTATTATCATTAATAGCATTAACATCATCATTATCATCATTATCGTAATTATCGCCATAATTACCCTTAATATAATCATTATAAGAGCTATTATCTTAATTATTGTTGTCATTTTCCTCATTATAACTATTTCTATAATTATAATAACAATAATGATAATTTTTGAAATAACAACAGTAATAATTATAATAACAATAAAAGCGATATTATGATTATTTCTATTATCATTATTATTTCTAATTATTATCATCATCGTTAGTCTTATTGTTATTATCATGAAAATCATTAGAGTATAGTTGATGATTGCTATTGTTGCCTTAATTACGCAAATTATCATTATAATTATCATTTTATTATAATTATCCTAATCAATGTCATAATTTTCCTATTTAATGTCATAATTATCCTAATTAATGTCATAATTATCCTAATTAATGTCATAATTATCATTAGTATCGTCTTTATTAATGGGATTACCATGAAATCATCATAATTAGCCGAATTATTGCAGAATTCATCATAATCATCCCGTAAACTCCAAAAGGGTTTTTTTTCGACCATATTCTCAAAAGGCTATATATCGCTGGATTTCGCCGTTTTTCGACTTTGTTTTTTTTTATATACTTTTATCCTTTTTTTCATTATTATTGGACTTTATGATTATTATCATCATTATTATAATTAATAGCATTATCATCATCATTATCATCATTATAGTAATTATCGCCATAATTACCCTTAATGTAATCATTATAAGAGCTATTATCTTAATCATTAATGTCATTTTCCTCATTATAACTATTTCTATAATGATAATAACAATAATGATAATTTTTAGAAATAATAACAACAACAGTAATAATTATAATAACAATAAAAGCGATATTATGATTATTTCTACTATCATTATTATTTCTAATTATTATCATAATCGTTAGTTATATTGTTATTATCATGAAAATCATTATTACTATCATCATTATTGCAGTTATAATAATTACTATGCTAATTATTATTGCTATATTTATCATTATACCTATTTATATAATGATAATAACAATAATGATGATCTTAGAAATAATAATGACAATAATAATAATTATAATGGCAATTATAATGATGTTATTATTTCTATTGCCATTATTATAATGGAAATTATTGTTAATTATTGCTGTTATTGCAGTAATCATCAAGATTATCATTATAATTATGATTTTATCATTATTATCATTATTATTGTCCTTATCGTGTTCATTATCATCATAATTATCATTATTGTCAATAATAAACGAATCGTCGGGGAAATCATTATAATTACTTAAATTAATGTTAAAATCCTCATAATTACCATCAAAAAGCGATAACGGTTTTTTTAGACGTTTCTCTCAAAGATTTTGCCGTTTTTTCGACTTGTGGGATTTTATTACTTCTGGCCTTCGTTTCATTATAAATGGACTGAATGATAATCATTATCATCATTATTATCATTACTGTCATCATTTTTATGATTATTATCATTATAGTCGTTATCATCCTTATCATTATTATTATCATCATTATTGCAGTTATAATAATTATTATGCTAATTTTTATTGCAATTTTTATCCTTATAACTATTCATGTAATGATAATAGCAATAATGATCTTAGAAATAATAATGATAATAATAGTAATTATAATGACAATGATAATGATGTTAGTATTAATTCTATTGCCATTATTAGTGTGGATATTATTGGAATAGAGTTAATTATTGTTAATATTGCAGTAATTATCAAGATTATCATCATAATTATGACTATCATTATTATCATTATTATTGTCATTATCATTGTCTTTATCATCATAATTATCATCATTATTGTCAATAATAAAGGAATCATCATGGAAATCATCATAATTACCTGAATTAATGTTAAAATCCTCATAATTACCATTAAAAAGCGAAATTGTTTTTTTTCGACGTTTCTCTCAAATGGCTATAATACCTGAGATTTTGCCTTATTTTCGACTTTTGGGATTTTATTACTTCTGACCTTTATTTCATTATAAATGGACTGAATGATAATTATTTTCATCATTATTATCATTACTGTCATCATTTATATGTTTATTATCATCATTATTATCATTACTGTCATCATTTATATGTTTATTATCATTATAGTCATTATCATCATGATTATCATTATTATTATCATCATTATTGCAGTTACTATAATTATTATTGCTATTTTTATCATTATAACTATTTATATAATGATAATAGCAATAATGATGATCTTAGAGATAATAATGACAATAATCATAATGATAATGATGTCATTATTTCTATTGCCATTATTAGTATGGAAAATATTGGAATAGAATTAATTATTGCTAATATTGCAGTAATTTTCAAGATCATCATTATGATTATGACTTTTTCATTATTATCATTATTATTGTTATCATTGTCATTATCATCATAATTATCATCATTATTGTCAATAATAAAGGAACCATCATAATTACCTGAATTAATGTTAAAATCCTCATAATTACCATTAAAAAGCGAAGAGTTTTTGTTTCGACGTTTCTCTCAAAAGGCTGTAATACGCTAGATTTTGCCGTTTTTTTGACTTTTGGAATTCTATTACTTCTGGCCTTTATTTCATCATAAATGGACTGAATGATAATTATTATCATCATTATTAGCATTACTGTAATAATTTTTATGATTATTATCATTACAGTCATTATCATCATTATTATAATTATTATTTTCATCATTATTGCAATTATGATTAATATTATGCTAATTATTATTGCTATTTTTATCATTATAACTATTTATATAATGATAATAGTAATAATGATGATCTTAGAAATAATAATGACAATAATAATGATAATGATAATGATAATGATGTTATTATTATTTCTGTTAATGGTAAAGGAATCATCATGGATATCATCATAATTACCTGAATTAATGTTAAAATCCTCATAATTACCATTAAAAAGTGAAAACGTTTTTTTTCGACATTTCTCTGAGAAGGCTGTGATACGCTAGATTTTGCCTCTTATTACTTCTGACATTTATTTCATTATAAATGGACTGAATGATAATTATTATCATTATTATCATTACTGTCATCATTTTTATGATTATTATCATCATAGTCAATACCATTATGATTATCATTATTATTATCATCATTATTGCAGTTATAATCTTTATTATGCTAATTATTATTTCTATTTTTATCATTATAACTATTTATATAATGATAATAGGAATAATGATGATCTTAGAAATAAAAATGACTATAAATAATTATACTGACAATGATAATGATGTTATTATTATTTCTATTGCCATTATTATTATGGAAATTATTGGAATAGAGTTAATTATTGCTATTATTGCAGTAATTATCAAGATTATCATTATAATTTTGACTATTATTAATATCATTATTATTGTCATTATCATTGTCATTATCATTATAATTATCATCATTATTGACAATAATAAAGGAATCATCATGGAAATCATCATAATTACCTGAATTAATGTTAAAGTCCTCATAATTACTATCAAGAAGTGAAAAGGTTTTTTTTTTCGATTTTTTTCTCAGAGGGCCGTTATAATAATTATTATGCTAATTATTATTGCTATTTTTATCATTATAACTATTTATATTATGATAATAGCAATAATGATGATCTTAGAAATGATAATGACAATAATGATAATTATAATGATAATGATAATGATGTTATTATAATTTCTATTGCCATTATTAGTCTGGAAATTATTGCAGTTATAATAATTATTATTGCTATTTTAATCATTACAACTATTTATATAATGACGATAGCTATAATGATGATCTTAGAAATAAGAATGACAATAATAATAATTATAATGACAATGATAATTATGTAATTATTATTTCTATTGCTATTATTAGTATGGAAGTTAATTATTGCTATTATTGCAGTAATCATTATTATCATTATTTTTGTCATTATCATTTTCATGATCATCATAATTATCATTAATATTGTCAATAATAAAGGAATCATCATGGAAATCATCCTAATTACCTTAATTAATGTTAAAATCCTCATAATTACCATTAAAAAGTGAAAATGTTTTTTTTCGACGTTTCTCTCAAAACGCTAGATTTTGCCGTTTTTTCGACTTTTGTGATATTATTAATTCTGTCCTTTATTTCATAATAAATTGACTGAATGATAATTATTATCATTATTATCATTACTGTCATCAATTTTATGATTATTATCGTTATAGTCATTATCATTATGATTATCATTATTATTTTCATCTTTATTGCAGTTATAATAGTTATTATGCCAATTATTATTGCTGTTTTTATCATTATAACTATTAATGTAATGATGATAGCAATAATGATGATCTTAGTAATAATAATGACTATAACAATTATTATAATGACAATGATAATGATGTTATTATTTCTATTGCCATTATTAGTATGGATATTATTGGAATAGAGTTGATTATTGCTATTATTGCAGTAATTATCAAGATTATCAATATATTTATGATTTTATCATTATAAATATTATTGTTATTATCATTGTCATTATCATTATAATTATCATCATTACTGTCAATAATGAAGGAATCATCATGGAAATCATCATAATTACCCGAATAAATGTTAAAATCCTCAGAATTACCATTAAAAAGCGAAAAAGGGTTTTTTCGACGTTTCTCTCAAAAGGTTGTATGTAATACGTTAGATTTTACCGCTTTTTCGACTTTTGGGATTTTATTACTTCTGGCATTTATTTCATTATAAATGGACTGAATGATGGTTATTATCATCATTATTATCATTACTGTCATCATTTTTATGATTATTATCATTATAGTCATTATCATCATGATTATCATTATTATTATCATAATTATTGCAGTTATAATAATTATTATGCTAATTATTATTGTTATTTTTATCATCATAACTATTTACATAATGATAATGGCAATAACGTTGATCTTAGAAATAATAATGACAATAGTAATAATTATAATGACAATGATAATGATGTTATTATTATTTCTATTGCAATTATTAGTATGGAAATTATTGGAATAGATTTAATTATTGCTATTATTGTAGTAATTATCAAGATTATCATCATAATCATGACTTTATCATTATTATCATTATTATTGTCATTATCATTCTCATTATCATCATAATTATCATCATTATTGTCAATTATAAAGGAATAATCATCATAATTACCTGAATTAATGTTAAAATCCTAATAATTACCATTAAAAAGCGAAAAGTTTTTTTTTCGAGGTTTCTCTCAAAAGGCTGTAATAAGCTAGATTTTGCCGTTTGTTCGACTCTTGGGATTTTATTACTTCTGGCCTTTATTTCATTATAAATAGACTGAATGATAATTATTATCATCATTATTATCAATACTGTCATCATTTTTATTATTATTATCATTATAGTCATTATCCTCATGATTATCATTATTATTATCTTCATTATTGCAGTTATAATAATTATTATGCTAATTATTATTGCTATTTTTATCATTATAACTATTTATATAATGATATTATCAATAATGACGATCTTGGAAATAATACTGACAATAATAATAATTATAATGACAATGATAATGATATTATTATTTCTACTATCATTATTAGTATGGAAATTATTGGAATAGAGTTAATTATTGCTATTATTGCAGTAATTCTGATGATCATCATTATAATTATGACTTTATCATTATTATCATTATTTTCATTATCCTTGTCATTATCATCATAATTATCATCATTATCGTCAATAATAAAGGAATCATCATGGAAATCATCATAATTACCTAAATTAATGTTAAAATCCTCATAATTACCATTAAAAAGCGAAATGGTTTTTTCCGACGTTTCTCTCAGAAGGCTGTAATACGATACATTTGGCCGTTTTTTCGACTTTTGGGATTTAATTACTTCTGGCCTTTATTTCATTATAAATGGACTGAATTATAATTATTATTATCATCACAGTCATCATTTTTACGAGTATTATCATTATAGTCATTATCATTATGATTATCATTATTATCATCATGATTATTGTAGTTATAATAATTATTATGCTAATTACTATTGCTATTTTTATCATTATAACTATTTATATAATGATAATAGCAATAATGATGATCTTAAAAATAATAATGACAATAATAATGATTATAATGACAATGATAATGATGTTATTATTATTTCTATTGCCGTTATTAGTATGGAGTTATTTATTGCTGTTATTGCAGTAATTATCATGATTATCATTATAATAATGACTTTATCTTTATTATCATTATTACTGTCATTATCCTTGTCACTATCATCATAATTATCATCATTATTGTCAACAATAATGGAATCATCATGGAAATCATCATAAAAATTCTCTTAATTACCATTAAAAAGCGAAAAGGTTTTTTTTCGACGTTTCTCTGAAAAGGCTAGATTTTGCCGTTTTTTCAACTTATGGAATTTTATTACTTCTGGCCTTTATTTCATTATAAATGGACTGAATGATAATTATTATTATTATTATCATTACTGTCATATTTTTTATGATTATTATCATTATAGTCATTATCATCATGATTATCATTATTATCATCATCATTATTGCAGTTATAATAATTATTATGCTAATTATTATTGCTATTTTTATCATTATAACTATATAATAATAATAGCAATAATGATGATTTTAGAAATAATAATGACAATAACAATAATTATAATGACAATGATAATAATGTTATTATTATTTCTATTGCCATTATTAGTATGGAAATTATTGCTATTATTGCAGTAATTATCAAGATTATCATTATTATTATGACTTTGTCATTATCATTAATAGCATTAACATCATCATTATCATCATTATCGTAATTATCGCCATAATTACCCTTAATATAATCATTATAAGAGCTATTATCTTAATTATTGTTGTCATTTTCCTCATTATAACTATTTCTATAATTATAATAACAATAATGATAATTTTTGAAATAACAACAGTAATAATTATAATAACAATAAAAGCGATATTATGATTATTTCTACTATCATTATCATTTCTAATTATTATCATCATCGTTAGTCTTATTGTTATTATCATGAAAATCATTAGAGTATAGTTGATGATTGCTATTGTTGCCTTAATTACGCAAATTATCATTATAATTATCATTTTATTATAATCATCCTAATCAATGTCATAATTTTCCTAATTAATGTCATAATTATCCTAATTAATGTCATAATTATCCTAATTAATGTCATAATTATCCTAATTAATGTCATAATTATCCTAATTAATGTCAAAATTATCATTATCGTCTTTATTAATGGGATTACCATGAATAATCATAATTAGCCGAATTATTACAGAAATCATCATAACCATCCCGTAAACTCCAAAAGGGTTCTTTTGGACCATATTCTCAAAAGGCTATATATCGCAGGATTTCGCCGTTTTTCGACTTTTTTTTTTATACTTTTAGCCTTTTTTTCATTATTGATGGGCTTTATGATTATTATCATCATTATTCTAATTAATAGCATTATCATCATCATTATCATCATTATAGTAATTATCGCCATAATTACCCTTAATGTAATCATTATAAGAGCTATTATCTTAATCATTAATGTCATTTTCCTCATTATAACTATTTCTATAATGATAATAACAATAATGATAATTTTTAGAAATAATAACAACAACAGTAATAATTATAATAACAAGAATAGCGATATTATGTTTATTTCTACTATCATTATTATTTCTAATTATTATCATCATCGTTAGTCATATTGTTATTATCATGAAAATCATTATTACTATCATCATTATTGCAGTAATAATAATTACTATGCTAATTATTATTTCTATTTTTATCATTATAACTATTCATATAATGATAATAGCAATAATGATGATCTTAGATATAATAATGACAATAATAATAATTATAATGACAATAAGAATGATGTTATTATTATTTCTATTGCCATTATTAGTATGGAAATTATTGGAATAGAGTTATTAATCGTTATTATTACAGTAATTTTCAAGATTATCATTATAATTATGACTTTGTCATTATTATCGTTATTATTGTCATTATCATTGCCATTATCATCATAATTATCATCATTATTGTCAATAATAAAGGAATCATCACGGAAATCATCATAATTACCTGAATTAATGATAAAATCCTTATAAATACCATTTAAAGCGAAAGGGTTTTTTTCGACGTTTCTCTCAAAAGGCTGTAATACTCTAGATTTGTTGTTTTTTCGACTTCTGGGATTGTATTACTTCTGGCCTTTATTTCATTATAAATGGACTGAATGATAATTATTATCATCATTATTATCATTACTGTCATCATTTTTATGATTATTATCATTATAGTCATTATCATCATGATTATCATTATTATTATCATCATTATTGCAGTTATGATAATTATTAGGCTAATTATTATTAATATTTTTATCATTATAACTATTTATATAATGATAATAGCAATAATGTTGATCTTAGAAATAATAATGACAATAATAATAATTATAATTACAATGATAATGATGTTATTATTAATTCTATTGCCATTATTCTTATGGAAATTATTGGAATAGAGTTAATTATTGCTGTTATTGCAGTAATTATCAAGATTATCATTATAATTATGACTTTATCATTATTATCACTATTATTGTCATTATCCTTCTCGTTATCATCATAACTATCGTCATTATCGTCAATACTAAAGGATTCGTCAGAGAAATCATCATAATTACCTGAATTAATGTTAAAATCCTCATAATTACCATTAAAAAGCGAAAAAGGTTTTTTTTCGACATTTCTCTAAAAAGGCTAGATTTTGCCGTTTTTTCGACTTTTAGGATTTTATTACTTTTTGCCTTTATTTCATTATAAATGGACTGAATGATAATTATTATCATTATTATCATTACTGTCATCATTCTTATGATTATTATCATTATAGTCATTATCATCATGATTATCATTATTATTATCATCATTATTACAGTTATGATAATTATAATGATAATTATTATTGCTATTTTTATATTTATAACTATTTATATAATGGTAATAGCAATAATGATTATCTTAGAAATAATAATGACAATAATAATAATTATAATGACGTTATTAGTATGGAAATTATTGGAATAGAGTTATTAATTGTTCTTATTACAGTAATTATCAAGATTATCATTATAATTATGACTTTATCATTATTATCATTATTATTGTCATTATCATTGTCATTATCATCATAATTATCATCATTATTGTCAATTATAAAGGAATCATCAGGGGAATCATCATAATTATCTGAATTAATGTTAAAACCCTCATAATTACCATTGAAAACCGAAAAGCTTTTTTTCGAAGTTTTTCTCCAAAGGCTGGGATACGCTAGATTTTTCCGTTTTTTCGGCTTTTTGAATTTTATTACTTCTGGCGTTTATTTCATTATAAATGGACTGAATGATAAATATTATCATCAATATTATCATTACTGTCATCATTTTTTCTGATTATTATCATTATAGTAATTATCATCATGATTATCATTATTATTATCATCATTATTGCAGTTATAATAATTATTTTGCTGATGATTATTGCTATTTTTATCATTATAACTATTTATATAATGATAATAGCAATAATGATGTTCTTAGAAATAATGATAACAATAATAATGATTATAATGACAATGATAATGATGTTAATTATTGCTATTATTGCAGTAATGATCAACATAATCATTATAATTATGACTTTATTATTATCATCATTATTATTGCCATTATCATTGTCATTATTATCATAATTATCATCATTATTGTTAATAATAAAGGAATCATCATGGAAATCATCATAATTACCTGAATTAATGTTAAAATATTCACAATTACCATTAAAACGCGAAAAGGTTTTTTTTTTTCTTTTCTCTCAAAAGGCTGTAATACTTTAGATTTTGCCGTTTTTTCGACTTTTGGGATTTGGTTACTTCTGGCCTTTATTTCATTATAAATGGACTGAATGATAATTATTTTCATTATTTTATGATTATTATCATTATAGTCTGTATCATCATAATTATCATTATTATTATCATCATTATTGCAGTTATAATAATAACTATGCTAATTGTTATTGCTATTTTTATCATTATAACTATTTATATAATGATAATAGCAATAACGATGACCTTAGAAATAATAATGACAATAATAATAATTATAATGACAATGATTATGATGTTATTATTATTTCTATTGCCATTATTAGTATGGAAATTATTGGAATAAAGTTAATTATTCCTATTACTGCAGTAATTATCAAGATTATCATTATAATTATGACTTTATCATTATTATTATCATTATTATTGTCATTATTCTTGCCATTATCATCATAATTATCATCATTATTGTCAATAATAAAGCAATAATCATGGAAATCATCATAATTACCTGAATTAATGTTAAAATCCTCATAATGATCATTAAAAAGCGAAAATATTTTTTTTTCGACGTTTCTCTCAAAAGTCTGTAATACGCTAGATTTTGCCGTTTTTACGACTTTTGGGAATATATTACTTCTGGCCTTTATTTCATTATGAATGGTCTGAATGATAATTATTATAATCATTATTATCATTACTGTCATCATTTTTATGATTATTATCATTATAGTCATTGTCATCATGATTATCAGTATCATTATCATCATTATTACAGTTATAATTATTATGCTAATTATTATTGCTATTTTTATCATTATAACTATTTATATAATGATAATAGCAATAATAATGATATTAGAAATAATAATGACAATAATAATTATTATATTGATAATGATAATGATGTTATTATTATTTCTGTTGCCATTAGTAGTATGGAAATTATTGTAATAGAGTTAATTATTGCTATTATTGCAGTAATTATCAAGATTATCATTATAATTATGACTTTATCATTATTATCATTATTGTCATTATCATTGTCATTATCATCATAATTATCATCATTATTGTCAATAATAAAGGAATCATCATGGAAATCATCCTAATTACATGAATTAATGTTAAAATCCTCATAATTACCATTTAAAAAGCGAAAAGGGTTTTTTCGACGTTTCTGTCATAAGGCTGTAATACGCTAGATTTTGCCGTTTTTCGACTTTTGGGATTTTATTACTTCTGGCCTTTATTTCATTATAAATGGACTGAATGATAATTATTATCATCATTATTATCATTACTGTCATCCTTTTTATGATTAGCATTATAGTCATTATCATCATGATTATCATTATTATAATCATTACTGCAGTTATAATAATTATTATGGTAGTAATTAGTGCTATTTTTATCATTATAACCCTTTATATAATGATAATAGCAATAATGATGATCTTAGAAATAATAATGACAATAATAATAATTATAATTACAATGATAATGATGTAATTATTATTTCTATTGCAATTATTAGTATGGAAATTATTGCATTAGAGTTAATTATTGCTATTATTGCAGTAATTATCAATAAATAATTATAATTATGACTTTATCATTATTATCATTATTCCTGTCATAATTATAATGGGTGGGTGCTTCATGGACAGGGTGGTGTGAAGCGATGGTGTGGTAGCCTAAATAGTGTTTAGTGCTTGCATGCCTTCTCGTTTGCAGCTGCCACCGCTGGCTAGCCTTGTGCGAAAAAGGGAGCAGCGCTGCATAAGTCTCCCCTGAAAGTTCATAACCTCTCCATCATCGGGACTTCTGCAGTGCCTCCTCGTGGCCACCTATGGAAACTGGCAACTTGCGTTCACAGGCTGAACTGTAGCGGATCTCGGAGCAGCAGGAGGCCCCAGAAGTACAGGGTCATGGCCCACCGGCGTGTGGACACGCCCTGGCCCTGTACGAACTCCTGCCCCTAAGCTCCCTGGGGTCAATGGGAGGCTCGGGGGAGGTGGGCCTTGCCAGTCCTCCTCCCCCCAGAGAATAAGCCACTGGTGGCGTCCACCCGGAGCGACTGCCAGAGGGTTAACCTCAGGCGGGAAGTCAGGGTGGGGGCTTGGAACGTTCGCTCTTTACGTCAGGATGATCGGTTACCCTTGCTATCGAGGAAACTGGGGAGGCTGAGAGTAGGGGTGGCTACTCTCTCGGAGGTGAGAAGACCTGGCCGCGGCACGACCAGCGTAGGTGGCTACACCTATTACTGGTCAGGCCGCAGCGATAGTCACCATCTCCAGGGAGTAGCCATAGCAGTCTCCGGTAGGCTCCAGCCCTCGATGGTAGAGGTCACTCCAGTCGATGAGCGTATAATGGTGATGAGACTGAAGCTGTCTTTGGGCTTCATGTCTCTTATTGCTGTGTACGCTCCTAACGATGTTTGTAAACTTGATGTCAAAGAGATGTTTTATGCCAAACTTGTATCCGTGGCAGACAGTTGTCCCCGGCGAGATATTGGTATTGTTCTGGGTGACTTCAATGCAGTATCTGGCTGCGATCGAGCTGGCTATGAGATGTCAGTCGGTCCTCATGGTTCGGGAGTTGATACCGGCAGCGAGAATTCCCTCCTTTTCCGGGATTTTGCTTGATTCCAGAAATTGAGAATTTCTGGCTACTGGTACCAGCGCCCAAACCCACATCATTGGACATGGTACAGGGATGCGGGTAATGCAACCAAGGAGATCGACCACATTCTCGTTAGCACTCGTTGGAGGATCCTCCAGAAGTGCAGGGTGTATAGGAGTGCTGAGTTCTGTGGTACTGACCATAGATTAGTTGTGGCTACCCTCCAGGTACACTTCAAAACTCCCCAGTGGCCCAATGACCACCCTAGGCTGTTTCATCTGGACAGGCTGAAGGAGAGGGAGTGTGCTCGGAGGTTTACTGAGAAAATCTCTGATCGGTTCACAGCGCTTGACAATCTGACAGACCCTGTACTTCTGTGGGACACCTTCAAGCGTTAAACGCTTGATGTAGCCCAAGAATCGATTGGAGAACGGCTGAGAGCAAGACAGAATTCAATCTCTCAGGAGACACTGGAAGCCACTGATGCCTGCCGTGCGGCTCGTCTGGCAGGGGATCGGGATATGCACCGTTCTCAAGTGCGCAGAACTCGGTCTCTGTTAAGAAGGGACAAGGAACAGTTTATTAGGAATCTTGCTGAGGAGGTTGAAGGCTATTTCTTAGTAAATGACCTTCGTCCTGCATACCAAGCCTTGAGAAAACTGAACCCCAAGTCCTCTTCACAGGAGACTGCAGTTCGCTTAGTGGGTGGCCAGATCCTGTTGCGGTGAGGGAGCGTTGAACTGAATACTTTGAGCAGTTGTATCAGGTTGACCCTCCAACAGTTAACTTAGATGTGGGTAGTGGTGTGATTCCGCTGCCGGACCCACCCATTAGCAAGGACCCTCCCTCCCTAGCTGAGGTTATGGGAGGCAATCTCCAAGCTGAAGAGTGGTTAAGCAGCGGGTATTTGCGGCATCCCAGCTGAACTGTTAAAGGCTGGTGGTGAACCTATGGCGCGGGGATTGCATGCTGTCCTGGCTGCCATCTGGCAGTCCGGTTCCTTCTAACCTGTTGAGGGGTGTGGTCATCCCTCTCTGGAAGGGGAAGGGGGACCGATGGGACTGCAGCAATCACCACGGCATCACACTGCTCAGTGTACTAGGCAAGGTTCTTGCCCGCATCCTTCTGAGGCGTATCAGAGACTATCTACTAAGGCATCAGAGGCCAGAACAATCTGGATTCACTCCTGGTAAGTCAAGAATTGACCGTATCCTTGCGCTTCGAGTTATTGTAGAGTCTACATCGACCTCAAGAAGGCGTTCGATACAATACATCGGGAACCACTCTGGGAGATCCTGAGACTAAGAGGAATTCCAACAAGGATTATTGAACTAATAGCAAACCTATATACTGGTACTGAAAGTGCTGTAAAGTGTGGTGGGGGCCTGTCGAGCTTCTTTCCTGTCAGGTCAGGAGTGAGGCAAGGCTGTGTTCTTGCACCAACCCTTTTCAACACTTGCATGGACTGGATACTAGGCAGAGCTACTGTTCAAAGTCATTATGGAGCAACACTGGGTAATATTAAGGTTACAGACCTTGATTTTGCCGATGATGTTGCAATTCTGAATCTTTGGATACCTTAGTGGTGGTCCTCGATGCATTTAGTAATGAAGCGAAGCCCTTGGGTGTAGAGGTCTCCTGGATCAAGACCAAGATCCAGGACTTTGGGGACTTACTAGGAGAACCTGTTCAGTCGGTATGTGCTTGCGGCGAGGACATTGAGGTCACAGAGAGCTTTACATACCTTGGTAGTGCAGTTTATAACTCTGGGCTGTCAGACCAGGAAGTCAGCAGACGGATTGGCCTGACAGCAGGGGTCATGAACTCTCTCGACAAGAGTATTTGGAGATGCCGCTACCTGTGCAGAAGGACCAAGCTACGGGTTTTCAGGGCCCTGGTAATGCCAGTTTTGCTCTACGGTAGTGAAACCTGGACATTATCAAGCGCACTGGAGTCTCGTCTTGACGCCTTTTGTAATAGGTCCTTACGCCGGATCATGGGGTACTGTTGGCGGGACCATGTGTCTAACCAACGGCTGCACCGTGAGACTGGCACAGGACATGTTACCTGCACAATCCGGGATCGCCAACTCAGGCTATATGGCCACTTGGCTCGCTTTCCACAGGCTGATCCTGCCCATCAGGTTGTCTCTGTAAGAGACAACCCTGGGTGAAGGAGGCCTGTGGGACGACCTAGGAGGTGGTGGCTTGGGCAGATCGATCAAACCTGTCGGGAAGAGCTCGAAATGGGCCGGGCCCCTGCCTGGTGACTTGCCATGAGGGATCCCACAAAGTGGAAGCAGAAGGTGGACGCGGCTATGCGCCCCCGTCGGCATTAGCTCCGGATGATGATGATCGTCATTATTAATGGGATTATCATGAAAATCATCATAATTAGCATAATTATTGCAGATGATATATATCGCTAGATTTCGTCATTTTTTCGACTTTGTTTTTTTTTATTTTTAGCCTTTTTTCATTATGGATGGGCTTTATGATTTTTATCATCATCATTATTATCATTAATAGCATTAACATCATCATTATCATCATTATAGTAATTATCGCTATAATTACCCTTAATGTAATTATCATAAGAGCTATTATCTTAATTATTAATGTCATTTTCCTCATTATAACTATTTATATAATGATAATAACAATAATGATAATTTTAGAAATAATAACAACAGTAATAATTATAATGACAATAATAGCGATATTATGATTATTTCTATTATTATTATTTCTAATTATTATCATCATCGTTAGTCTTATTGTTATTATCATGAAAATCATTAGAGTATTGTTGATGATTGCTATTATTGCCTTAATTACACATTATTATTATAATTATCATTTTATTAATTATCCTAATTAATGTCATAATTATCATTTTATCATCATTATTAATGGGATTATCATGAAAATAATCATAATTAGCCGAATTATTACAGAAATCATCATAATCATCCCATAAACTCGAAAAGGTTTTTTTTTCGACCATATTCTCAAAATGCTATATATCGCAAGATTTCGCCTTTTTTTCGACTTTGTTTTTTTTATATATATACTTTTAGCCTTTTTTCATTATGGATGAGCTTTATGATTATTATCATCATCATTATTATCATTAATAGCATTAAAATCATGATGATGATGATGATAATCACAAAGCCCATCTATAATGAAAAAAAGGCTAAAAGTATTTAAAATAAAGTCGAAAAAACTGCGAAATCTAGCGATATATAGCCTTTTGAGAATATGGTCGAAAAAAAACCTTTTCGAGTTTATGGGATGATTATGATAATTTCTGTAATAATTCGGCTAATTATGATGCTTTTCATGATAATCCCATTAATAATGACGATAATAATGATAATTATGAAATTAATTAGGATAATTATGTCATTAATTAGGATAATTATGACATTAATTAGGATAGCTATAATAAAATGATAATTATAATGATAATTTGCGTAATTAAGGCAATAATAGCAATCATCAACAATACTCTAATGATTTTCATGATAATAACAACAAGACTACCGATAATGATAATAATTAGAAATAATAATGATAGTAGAAATAATCATAATATCGCTATTATTGTTATTATAATTATTACTGTTGTTGTTATTATTTCTAAAATGATCATTATTGTTATTATCATTATAGAAATAGTTATAATGAGGAAAATGACATTGATAATTAAGATAATAGCTCTTATAATGATTATATTAAGGGGAAATATGGCGATGATTATTATAATGATGATAATGGTGTTAATGCTATTAATGATAATAATGATGATGATAATAATCATAAAACCCATTCATAATGAAAAAAGGTTAAAAGTTAAATAAAAAAAAAATCGAAAAAACGCCGAAATCTAACGATATATAGCTTTTTGAGAATATGGTCGAAAAAACCCTCTTTTCGAGTTTATGGGATGATTAAGATGATTTCTGCAATAATTCGGCTAATTATGATGATTTTCATGATAATCCCATTAATAATGACGATAATAATGATAATTATGAAATTAATTAGGATAATTATGTCATTAATTAGGATAATTATGACATTAATTAGGATAATCATAATAAAATGATAATTATAATAATAATTTGCGTAATTAAAGCAATAATAGCAATCATCATGATATGATTTTCATGATAATAACAATAAGACCAATGATGATGATAATAATTAGAAATAATAATGATAGTAGAAATAATCATAATATCGTTATTATTGTTGTTATAATTAATAATTTCCAAAATTATCATTATTGTTATTATCATTATAGAAATAGTTATAATGAGGAAAATAACATCAATAATTAAGATAATAGCTCTTATAATGATTATATTAAGGGTAATTATGGCGATAATTACTATAATGATGATAATGATGATGTTAATGCTATTAATCATAATAATGATGATAATAATCATAAAGCCCATCCATAATGAAAAAAAACTAAAAGTATAAAAAAAAACCAAAGTCGAAAAAACGGCGAAATCTAGCGATGTATAGCCTTGTGAGAATTTGGTCGAAACCCCCCCCCCCCCTTTTCGAGTTTATGGGATGATTATGTTGATTTCTACAATAATTCGGCTAATTATGATGATTTTCATGATAATCCCATTAATATGACGATCATCATCATTCGGAGCTAACGCCGACGAGGGCGCATAGCCGCCTCCACCTTCTGCTCCCACCTTTTGGGATCCCTCATGACAAGTCGCCAGGCAGGGGCTCGGCCCATCTCGAGCAGGTTTGATCGATCTGCCCAAGCCACCACCTCCTAGGTCGTTCCATAGGCCTCCTCCACCCAGGGTTGTCTCTTACAGAGACAACCTGATGGGCAGGATCAGTCTGTGGAAAACGAGCCAGGTGGCCATATAGCCTGAGTTGGCGATCCCGGATTGTGCAGGTAACAGGTCCTGTGCCAGTCTCACGGTGCAGCCGTTGGTTAGACACATGGTCCCGCCAACAGTACCCCATGATCCGGCGCAAGGACCTATTACAAAAGGCGTCAAGATGGGACTCCACTGCACTGGATAATGTCCAGGATTCACTACCGTAGAGCAAAACTGGCATTACTAGAGCCCTGAAAACCCGTAGCTTGGTCCTTCTGCACAGGTAACGGCATCTCCAAATACTCTTGCTGAGAGAGTTTATGACCCCTGCTGCCAGGCCAATCCGTCTACTGACTTCCTGGTCCGACAGCCCAGAGTTATGAACTGCACTACCAAGGTATGTAAAGCTCTCTGTGCCCTCAATGTCCTCGCCGCAAGCACATACCGATTGAACAGGTTCTCCTAGTAAGTCCCCAAAGTCCTGGATCTTGGTCTTGATCCAGGAGACCTCTACACCCAAGGGCTTTGCTTAATTACTAAATGCATCGAGGGCCACCACTAAGGTTTCCAAAGACTCAGATAGAATCCCAACATCATCGGCAAAATCAAGGTCTCTAACTTTAATATTACCCAGTGTTGCTCCACAATGACTTTGAACAGTAGCTCTGCCTAGTATCCAGTCCATGCAAGTATTGGAAAGGGTTGGTGCAAGAACACAGCCTTTTCTCACTCCTGAACAGGCCCCCACCACACTTTACAGCACTTTCAGTACCAGTATATAGGTTTGCTATTAGTTCAATAATCCTTGTTGGAATTCCTCTCAGTCTCAGGATCTCCCAGAGTGATTCCCGATGTACTGTATCGAACGCCTTCTTGAGGTCTATGTAGGCTGCAATTAACCCACGTTCGAACTCACGACGGCGCTCTACAATGACTCGAAGCGCAAGGATACAGTCTATTGTTGACTTACCAGGAGTGAATCCGGTCTGGTCTGCTCTGGTCTCTGATGCCTTAGTAGATAGTCTCTGATACGCCTCAGAAGGATGCGGGCAAGAACTTTGCCTGGTACACTGAGCAGTGTGATGCCGCGGTGATTGCTGCAGTCCCATCGGTCCCCCTTCCCCTTCCAGAGAGGGACGACCACACCCCTCAACAGGTCAGAGGGAACGGTACCGGACTGCCAAATGGCAGCCAGCACAGCATGCAATCCCCGCGCCATAGGTTCACCACCAGCCTTTAACAGTTCAGCTGGGATGCCGCAAATACCCGCTGCTTAACCACTCTTCAGCTTGGAGATCTCCTCCCTAATCTCAGCTAGGGAGGGAGGGTTCTCGCTAATGGGTGGGTCCGGCAGCGGAATCACGGCACTACCCACATCCAAGTTAACTGTTGGAGGATCAACCTGATACAACTGCTCAAAGAATTCAGCCCAACGCTCCCTCACCGCAACAGAATCTGAGACAATCTGGCCACCCACTAAGCGAACTGCAGTCTCCTGTGAAGAGGACTTGGAGTTCAGTTTTCTCAAGGCTTGGTATGCAGGACGAAGGTCATTTACTAAGAAATGGCCTTCAACCTCCTCAGCAAGATTCCTAATAAACTGTTCCTTGTCCCTTCTTAACAGAGACCGAGTTCTGTGCACCTGAGAACGGTGCATATCCCGATCCCCTGCCAGACGAGCTGGATTTCGCCGTTTTTTCGACTTTGTTTTTTTTTTTTTTTTTTACTTTTGGCCCTTTTTTCATTATGGAGAGGCTTTATGATTATTATCATCATCGTTATTATCATTAATAGCATTAATATCATCATTATCATCATTATAGTAATTATCGCCATAATTACCCTTAATATAATAATTATAAGAGCTATTATCTTAATTATTATTGTTATTTTCCTCATTATAACTATTTCTATAATGATAATAACAATATTGATAATTTTAGAAATAATAACAACATCAGTAATATTTATAACAATAATAGCAATATTATGATTCTTTCTGCTATCATTATTATTACTAATTATTGCCATCATCGTTAGTCTAATTGTTATTACCATGAAAGCGAGAATATGGTCGAAAACCCCCCTTTTCGAGTTTATGGGATGATTATGATTTCTGCAATAATTTGGATAATTAGGATGATTTTCATGAAAATCAAATTAATATAATAATGATAATTTTGACATTAATTAGGATAATTATGGCATTTATTAGGATAATTATAATAAAAGGATAATTATATAAATATAAATGATAATTATATAAATATAAAGGATAATTTGAATAATTAAGGCAATAATATCAATTATCAACAATACTCTAAAGATTTTCATTATAATAACAATAAGACTAACGATGATGACAATAATTAGAAATAATAATGATAGTAAAAATAATCATAATATCGCTATTATTGTTATTTTAATTATTAATGTTGTTATTACTTCTAAAATTATCAGTATTGTTATTATTGGTAAGGTTAGGTTAGGTTAGGTTAGAATAGGTTAGGCTCAAATTTGACCATGAGACTCCAAATTTCGTTTTCTTACAAAAGGGTTATATTAAATCAGTTTAATGGAGATTAGGTTATATTAGCTGGAATTTCGTGAACTTAGGTTAGGTTAGGTTAGGTTAGGCTCAAATTTGAACAGAAGACTCCAAATTTCGTTTTTTACATAAGGTTTATATTAAATTAGTTTAATGGAGGATAGGTTACATTAATTGGAATTTGGTGAGGTTAGGTTAAGTTAGGTTAGTTTAGCTTAAATTTGACCAGGATACCAAATTTCGTTTTCTTATACGAGGCTTATATTAAATCAGTATAATGGAAGTTAGTTTACATTAGCTGGAATTTGGTGAGGTTAGGTTAGATAAGGTTAGGTTCAAATTTGACCAGGAGACTCCAAATTTCCTTTTTCTACATAAGGTTTATATTAAATCAGTTTAATCGAGGTGTGGTTACCTAACCTAACCTAACCTCACAAATTCCAGATAATGTAATCTAACCTCCATAAAACTTATTTAATATAAACCTTATGTAAGAAAACGAATTTTGGAATCTCCTGGTCAAATTTGAGCCAAACCTAACCTAACCTAACCAAACCTAACCTAACTTAACCTTTCCTAATCTAAAATAACTTAACCTCACCAAATTACAGCTAATGTAACCTAACCTCCATTAAATTTATTTAATATAAATCTCATGTAAGAAAATGAAATTTGGAGTCTCCTGGTCAAATTTAAGGCTAACCTAACCTAAGCTAACCTAATGTAAACTCACCAAATTCCAGTTAATGTTACCTAACCTCCATTAAACTGATGTAATATAAAACTTATGTAAGAAAACAAAATTCGGAGTCTCATGGTCAAATATGAGCCTAACCAAACCTAAGCTAACCTCACCAAATTCCAGCTAATGTAACCTAACCTCCATTAAACTAATTTAATATAAACCTTATGTAAGAAAACGAAATTTGGAGTGTCCTGGTCAATTTTGAGCCTAACCTAACCTAACCTCACCAAATTCCACCTCATGTAACCTAACCTCCATTAACCTGAATTAATATAAACCTTATGTAAGAAAGCGAAATTTGGAGTCTCCTGGTCAAATTTGAGCCTAACCTAACCTAACCTAACCTAACCTCACCAAATTCCAGGTGATGCAACCTAAACTCCATTAAACTCATTTAATATAAACCTTTTGTAAGAAAGCAAAATTTGGAGTCTCCTGGTCAAATTTGAGCCTAGCCTAACCAAACCTAACCTCATCAAATTCCAGTTTGTGTAACCTAACCTCTATTAAACTAATTTAATATAAACCTGATGTAATAAAACGAATTTTGGAGTCTCCTGGTCATATTTGAGCCTAACCTAACCAGACCTAACTTCACCAAATTCCACGTAATGTAATCTAACCTCCATTAAACTGATTTAATGTAAACATTAACTTTGGAGTCTCCTGGTCAAATTTGAGCCTAACCTAACCTAACTTAACAAAACCTAACCTAACCTAACCTAACCTCACCAATTTCCAGATAATGAAATCTAACCTCCATTAAACTGATTTAATATAAACCTTATGTAAGAAAAAGAAATTTGGAGTCTCCTGGTCAAATTTGAGCCTAACCTAACCTCACCAAATTCCAGATAATGTAACCTAACCTCCATGAAACTGATTTAATATAAACCTTATGTAAGAGAACGAAATTTGGAGTCACCTGGTCAAATTTGAGGCTAACCTAACCTAACCTAACGTCACCAAATTCCAGCTAATGTAACCTAACCTCTATGAAACTGATTTAATATAAACCTTATGCAAGAAAACGAAATTTGGAGTCTCATGGTCAAATTTTATCATAACCTAACCTAACCTAACCTAACCTCACCAAATTACAGCTAGTGTAACCTAACCTCCATTAAACTGATTTAATATAATTCTTATGTAAGAAAATGAAATTTGTAGTCTCCTGGTAAAATTTGAGCCTAACCTAACCTAACCTAACCTCACCAAATTCCAGTTAATGTAAACTAACATCCATTAAACTGACTTAATATAAAGCTTATGTAAAAAAAAAAAAAAAAAAAAAACGAAATTTGGAGTCTCTTGGTCAAATTTGAGCCTAACCTAACCTAACCTAACTTAACCTAACCTCACCAAATTCCAGTTAATGTAACCTAATCTCAATTAAGCTGATTTAATATAAACCTTATGTAAAACAACGAAATTTCGAGTCTCCTGGTCAAATTTGAGCCTAACCTAACCTAACCTCACCTAACCTAACCTCACCAAATTCCAGCTAATGTAACGTAACCTCCATGAAACTTATGTAAGAAAACGAAATTTGGAGTCTCCTGGTCAAATTTGAACCTAACCTACCCTAGCCTAACCTCAGCAAATTCCAGCTAATGTAACATAACCTCCATTAAACTGATTTAATATAAACCTTATGTAAAACAACGAAATTTCGAGCCTAACCTAACCTAACCTAACCTAACCTAACCTCACCAAATTCCAGCTAATGTAACATAACCTCCATTAAACTGATTTAATATAAAACTATTGTAAGAAAACGAAATTTGGAGTTTCCTAGGCAAATTTGAGCCTAACCTAAACTAACCTAACCTAACCTCACGAAATTCAAGTTAATGTAACCTAACCTTCATTAAACTGATTTGATATAAACCTTATGTAAATAAACGAAATTTGGAGTCTCCTGGACAAATTTGAGCCTAACCTAACCTAACCTTACCAAATTCCAGCTAATGTAATCTAGCCTCCGGTAAACTGATTTAAAATAAACCTTATGTAAGAAAACTAAATTTGGAGTCTCCTGGTCAAATTTGAGCTTAACCTAACCTAACCTAACCTAACCTCACCAAATTCCAGCTAATTTAACCTAATCTCCATTAAACTGATATGATATAAACCGTATGTAAAAAAACGAAATTTGGAGTCTCCTGGTCAAATTTGAGCCTAACCTAACCTAACCTAACCTAACCTCACCAAATTCTAGTTAATGTAACCTAACCTCCATTAAACTGATTTAATATAAACATTATGTAAGAAAACGAAATTTGGATTCTCCAGGTCAAATTTGAGACTAACCTAACCTAACCTCACCAAATTCCAGTTAATGTAACCTAACCTCCATTAAACTGATTTAATTTAAACCTTATGTTAGAAAAGTAAATTTGGAGTCTCCTGGTTAGATTTGAGCCTAACCTAACCTACCCTAACCTCACCAAATTCCAGTTAATGTAACCTAACCTCCATTGAACTGAAAAAATAAAACCCTTATGTAAGAAAACGAAATTTAGAGTCTACTGGTCAAATTTCAGCCTAGCCTAACCTAATCTAAACTAACCTAACCTCACCAAATTCCAGTTAATATAACCTAACCTCCATTAAACTGATTTAATATAAACCTTAAGAAAGAAAACGAAATTTGGAGTCTCCTATTCAAATTTGACCCTAACCTAACCTAACCTAACCTCACCTCACCAAATTCCAGTTAATGTAACCTAACCTCAATTAAACTGATTTAATATAAACCTTATGTAAGAAAACGAAATTTGGAAACTCCTGGTCAAATTTGAGCCTAACCTAACCTAATCTAACCTAACCTAACCTCACTAAATTCCAGTTAATATAACGTAACCTCCATTAAACTGATTTAATATAAACCTTAAGTAAGAAAACGAAATTTGGAGTCTCCTGGTCAAATTTGAGCCTAACCTATCCTAACCTAACCTAACCTAACCTCACCAAATTCCAGATAATGTAACCTAACCTCCATTAAATTGATTTGATATAAGCCGTATGTAAGAAAACGAAATTTAGAGTCTCATGGTCAAATTTGAGCCTAACCTAACCTAACCTAACCTAGCGTCACCTAATTCCAGCTAATGTAACCTAACCTCCATTAAACTGATTTAATATAAACCTTGAGTAAGAAAACGAAATTTGGAGTCTCATATTCAAATTTAAGCCTAACCTAACCTAAACTAACCTAACCTCACCAAATTCCAGTTAATGTAACCTAACCTCCATTAAGCAGATTTGATATAAACCTTATGTAAGAAAACGAAATTTGGATTCTCCAGGTCAAATTTGAGCCTAACTTAACCTAATCTAACCTAACCTAACCTCTCCAAATTCCAGTTAATATAACCTAACCTCCATTAAACTGATTTAATATAAACCTTATGTAAGAAAACGAAATTTGGAGTGTCCATGTCAAATTTGAGCCTACCCTAACCTAACCTAACTTAACCTAACCTCACCATATTCAAATTAATGTAACCTAACCTCCATTAAACTGATTTAATATAAATATTATGTAAGAAAACGAAATTTGGTGTCTCCTGGTCAAATTCGAGCCTAACCTAACCTAACCTACCCTAACCTAACCTCACCAAATTCCTGTTAATGTAACCTAATCTCCACTAAACTGATTCAATGTAAACCTTATGTAAGAAAACGAAATTTAGAGTCTCCTAGTCAAATTTCAGCCTAACCTAACCTAACCTAACCTAACCTGACCAAATTGCAGCTAATGTAATCTAGCCTCTATTAAACTGATTTAATATAAACCTTATGTAAGAAAACGAAATTTGGTGTCACCTGGTGAAATATGAGCCTAACCTAGCCTAACCTAACCTAACCTAACCTCACCAAATTCCAGCTAATGTAACCTAATCTCCACTAAACTGATTTAATGTAAACCTTATATAAAAAAAAACGAAATTTGGAGACTACTGGTCAAATTTTATCCTAACTTAACCTAACCTAACCTAACCTAACATCACCAAATTCCAGTTAATGTAACCTAACCTCCATTAAACTGATTTAATATAAACCTTATGTTAGAAAACGAAATGTCGAGTCTCCAGGTCAAATTTGAGCCTAACCTAACCTAACCTAACCTCACCAAATTCCAGTAAATGTAACCTAACCTCCATGAAACTGATTTGATATAAACCTTATGTAAGAAAACGAAATTTAGAGTCTCCTGGTCAAATTTGAGCCTAACCTAACCTAACCTCACCAAATTCCAGCTAATGTAAACTAACCTCCATTAAATTAATTTAATATAAACCTTATGCAAGAAAACGAAATTTGGAGTCTCCTGGTCAAATTGGAGCCTAACTTAACCTGACCTCACAAAATTCCAGATAATGTTACCTAACCTCCATTAAACTGATTTTATATAAACCTTATATAAGAAAACGAAATTTGGAGTCTCCTGGTCATATTTGAGCCTAACCTAACCTAACCTAACCTAACCAAACCTAAACTAACCTAACCTAACCTCTCCAAATTCCAGTTAATGTAACGTAACCTCCATTAAACTGATTTAATATAAGCCTTATGTAAGAAAACGAAATTTCGAGTGTCCTGGTCAAATTTGAGCCTAACCTAACCTAACCTAACCTTACCAAATTCCAGTTAATGTAACCTAACCTCCATTAAACTGATTTAATATAAACCTTATGTAAGAAAACGAAATTTGGAGTCTCCTCGTCAAATTTGAGCCTAACTTAAGCTTACCTAACCTAACCTAACCTCACCAAATTCCAGCTAATGTAATATAGCCTCCAGTAAATTGATATAATATAAATCTTATGTAAGAAAACGAAATTTGGAGTCTCCTGGTCAAATGTGAGCCTAACCTAACCTAACCTAACCTCACCAAATTCCAGCTAAAGTATACTAACCTCCATTAAACATATTTAATATAAACCTTATGTAAGAAAACGAAATTTGGTGTCTCCTTGTCAAATTTGAGCTTAACCTAACCTAACCTCACCAAATTCCAGCTAATGTGATCTAACCTCCATTAAACTGATTTAATATAACTTTTATGTAAAAAAAACAACGAAATTTGGAGACTGCTGGTCAAATTTGAGCCTAACGTAACCTAACCTAATCTCAGCAAATTCCAGCTAATGTAACCTAACCTCCATTAAACTTACTTAATATAAACCTTATGTAAGAAAACGAAATTTGGAGTCTCCTGGTCAAATCAAAGCCTAAGCTATCCTAACCTATCCTAACCTAACCTCACCAAATTCCAGCTAATGTAACCTAACCTCCATTAAAGTGATTTAATATAAACCTTATGTAAGAAAACGAAATTTGGAGTCTCCTGATCAAATTGAGCCTTACTTAACCTAACCTAACCTATCCTAACCTCACATAATTCCAGCTAATGTAATATAGCCTCCATTAAATTGATTTAATATAAACCTTATGTAAGAAAACGAAATTTGGAGTGTCCTGGTCAAATTTGAGACTAACCTAACCTAACCTCACCAAATTCCAGCTAATGTAACCTAACCTCCATTAAACTGATTTAATATAAACCTTATATAAGAAAATGAAATTTGGAGTCTCTTGGTCAAATTTGAGCCTAACCTAACCTAACCTCACCAGATTCCAACGAATGTAATCTAACCTCCATTAAAATGATTTAATATAAACCTTATGTAAGAAAAAGAAATTTGGAGTCTCCTGGTCAAATTTGAGCCTAACGTAACCTCATCTAACCTAACCTAATCTCACCTAATTCCAGCTAATGTAACCTAAGCTCCATAAAACTGATTTAATATAAATCTTTTGTAAGAAAACGAAATTTGGAGTCTCCTGGTCAAATTTTACCCTAAGCTATCCAAACCTAACCTAACCTAACCTCACCAAATTCCAGCTAATGTAAGCTAACCTCCATTAAACTGATTTAATTTAAACCTTATGTAAGAAAACGAAATTTGGAGTCTCCTGGTCAAATTTGAGCCTAACCTAACCTAATTTAACTTAACCTAACCTCACCAAATTCCATTTAATGTAACATAACCTCCATTAAACTGATTTGATATAAACTTTATGTAAGAAAACGAAATTTGAGAAATTTGAAATTTGAAATTTGAGCCTATCCTAACCTACCCTAACCTAACCTCACCAAATTCCAGCCAATGTAAGCTAACCTCCATTAAACTGATTTAATATAAACCTTATGTAAGAAAACGAAATTTGGAGTCTCCTGGTCAAATTTGAGCCTAACCTAACCTACCCTCATCAAATTCCAGCTAATGTAATCTAACCTCCATTAAACTGATTTAATATAAACCTGATGTAAGAAAACGAAATTTGAAGTCTCTTGGTCAAATTTGAGCCTAACCTAACCTAACTAACCTAACCTAATCTCAACAAATTGCAGCTAATGTAACCTAACCTCCATTAAACTGATTTAATATAAACCTTATGTAAGAAAACGAAATTTGGAGTCTCCTGGTCAAATTTGAGCCTAACCTAACCTAACCTCACCAAATTCCATTTAATGTAATCTTACTTCCATTAAACTGATTTATTATAAACCTTATGTAAGAAAACGAAATTTGGAGTCTCCTAGTCAAATTTGAGCCTAACTTAGTCTTACCTAACCTAACCTAACCTAACATCACCAAATTCCAGTCAATGTAACCTAACCTCCATCAAACTGATTTAATATAAGCCTTATGTAAGAAAACGAAATTTGGAGTCTCCTGGTCAAATTTGAGCCTAACCTAACCTAACCTAACCTCACCTCACCAAATTCCAGCTAATGTAACCTAACTTCTATTAAACTTATTTAATATAAACCTTATGTAAGAAAACGAAATTTGGAGTCTCCTGGTCAAATTTGAGCCTAACCTAACCTAACCTAACCTCACCAAATTCCAGCTTATGTAACCTAATAATCATCATAAGAGCTATTATCTTAATTATTAATGTCTATTATCAATTATTATTATTATTATTATTATTAATTATTATTATTATTATTATTATCAATTATTATTATTTATTATTTATTATCAATTATTATTATTATCAATTATTACTATTATTATTATTATTATTATTGATTATTATTATTATTATCAATTATTATTATTATTATTATTAATTATTATTATTATTATTATCAATTATTAATTGTCTATTATCTTAATTATTAATAATGATAATAATTATGAAGATAATGACAATGATAATGACAATAATAATGATAATAATGATAAAGTCATAATTATAATGATAATCTTGATAATTCCTGCAATGATAGCAATAATTAACTCTATTCCAATAATTTCCATACTAATAATGGCAATATAAATAATAATATCATTATCATTGTCATTGAAATGATTATTATTGTCATTATTATTTCTAAGATCATCATTATTGCTATTATTATTATATAAATAGTTATAATGCTAAAAATAGCAATAATGATTAGCATAATAATTATTATAACTGCAATAATGATGATAATAATAATGATAATCATGATGATAATGACTACAATAATAATAATCATAAAAATGATGACAGTAATGATAATAATGATGATAATAATTATCATTCAGTCTATTTATAATGAAATAAAGGCCAGAAGTAATTAAATCCCAAAAGTCGAAAAAACGGCAAAATGTAGCGTTTTACAGCCTTCTGAGAGAAACATCGAAAAAAAAACTTTTCGGTTTTTAATGGTAATTATGAGGATTTTAACATTAATTCAGGTAATCATGATGATTTCCACGATGATTCCTTTATTATTGACAATAATGATGATAATTATGATGATAATGACAATGATAATGACAATAATAATGATAATAATGATAAAGTCATAATCTTAATGATAATCTTCATAATTGTTGATATAACTCTATTCCAATAATTTCCATACTAATAATGGCAATATAAATAATAATAACATCATTTTCATTCTCATTATAATTATTATTATTGTCATTATTATTTCTAAGATCATCATTATTGCTATTATCATTATATAAATAGTTATAATGATAAAAATAGCAATAATAATTAGCATAATAATTATTATAACTGCAATAATGATGATAATAATGATAATCATATTGACAATGACTATAATGATAATAATCATAAAAATGATGACAGTAATGATAATAATGATGATAATAATTATCATTCAGTCCATTTATAATGAAATAAAGGCCAGAAGTAATAGAATCCCTAATGTCGAAAAAACTATTGCCATTATACTAATAATGGCAATAGAAATAATAATAACATCATTATCATTGTCAATATGATTATTAATATTGTCATTATTATTTCTAAGATCATCATTATTGCTATTATCATTACATAGATAGTTATATTTATAAAAATAGCAATAATAATTAGAATAATAATTATTATAACTTCAATAATGATGATAATAATAATGATAATCATGATGATAATGACTATAATGATAATAATCATAAAAATAATGACAGTAATGATAATAATGATGATAATAATTATTATTCAGTCAATTCATAATGAAATAAAGGCCATAAGTAATAAAATCCCAAAAGTCGAAACAACGACAAAATCTATCCTTTTGAGAGAAACCGAAAAAAAAACTTTTTCGCTTTTTAATGGTATTTATAAGGATTTTAACATTGATTCAAGTAATTATGATTATTTCCTTGGTTAATTCTTTATTATTGGCAATAATGATGATAATTATGATGATAATCACAATGATAATGACAATAATGATAAAGTCATAATTATAATGATAATCTTGAGAATTACTGCAATAATAGAAATAATTAACTCTATTCCTATAATTTCCATACTAATAATGGCAATAGAAATAATAATAATATCAATTTCATTGTTCTTATAATTATTATTATTGACATTATTATTTTTAAGATCATCATTATTGCTATTATCATTATACAAATAGTTATAATGATACAAATAGCAATAATAATTAGCATAATGAT
>NC_091562.1:22486235-22507112 GCF_042767895.1 Penaeus vannamei
GAATAGAGTCAATTATTGCTATTACTGCAGTAATTATCAAGATTATCATTATAATTATGACTTTATCATTATTATTTTCATATATAATGATAATAGCAATAATGATTGTCATTATCATCATAATTATCATCATTATTGCCAATAATAAAGGAATCATCATGGAAATCCTCATAATTACCTGAATTAATGTTAAAATCCTCATACATACCATTAAAAAGCGAATAGGTTTTTTTCGACGTTTCTCTCAGAAGGATTTTATTACTTCTGGCCTTTATTTCATTATAAATGGACTGAATGATAATTATTATCATTATTATCATTACTGTCATCATTTTTATGATTATAATAATTATAGTCATTATCATCATGATCATCATTATTATTATCATCATTATTGCAGTTATAATAATTATTATGCTAATTATTATTACTTTTTTATCATTCTAACTATTTATGTAATGATAATAGCAATAATGGTGATCTTAGAAATAATAATGACAATAATAATAATTATAATGACAATGATAATGATGTTATTATTATTTCTATTGCCATTATTTGTATGGAAATTATTGGAATAGAGTTAATTATTGCTATTATTGCAGTAATTATCAAGATCATCATTATAATCATGACTATCTTTATTATCATTATTATTGTTATTATCATTGTCATTATCATCATAATTATCCACATTATTGTCAATAATAAAGGAATCATCATGGAAATCATCATAATTACCTGAATTAATGTTTAAATCCTCACAATTACCATTAAAAAGTGAAAAGTTTTTTTTTTGACATTTCTTTTCAAAAGGCTGTAATACACTAGATTTTGCCGTTTTTTTCGACTATTGGGATTTTATTACTTCTGGCCTTCATTCTAAAATTATCATTATTGCTATTATCATTATAAAAATAGTTATGATGATGAAAATAGCTATAATAATGAGCATAATAATCATTATAACTGCAATAATTTTGATAATAATGATGATAAGAACAATGATAATGACAATAATAATGATAATAATGATAAAATCATAATTATAATGATAATTTTGATAATTACTGCAATAATAGCAATAATCAACTCTATTCCAATAATTTTCATATAATAATGACAATAGAAATAATAATATCATTCTCATTGTCATTATAATTATTACTATTGTTATTATTATTTCTAAAATTATTATTATTGCTATTATCATTATAACAATACTTATGATGATGAAAATAGCTATAATAATGAGCATAATCATCATTATATCTGCAATAATGATGATAATCATGATGATAATGACTATAATGATAATAATCATAAGAATAATTACAGTAATGATAATAATGAGGTTTTTAATTATTATCCAGTCCATTTCTAACGAAATAAAGGCCAAAGTAATAAAATCCCAGAATTCGAAAAAACGGCAAAATCTAGCGTAGATACAGCCTTTTCAGAGAAACGTCGGAAAATATTTTTAGTTTTTTATTGGTAATTATGAGGATTTTAACATTAATTCAGGTAATTGTGATGATTTTCATGATAATTATTTCATTATATGCAATAATGATGATAATTATGATGATAATGACAATGATAATGACAATAATAATGATGATAATAATAAAATCATAACTATAATGATAATTTTGATAATTACTGCAATAATACCAATAATCAACTCTATTCCAATAATTTCCAGACTAATAATGACAATAGAAATAATAATAACATCATTATCCTTGTCATTATAACTATTACTATTGTCATTATTATTTTTAAAATTATCATTATTGCTATTATCATTATAAAAATAGTTATGATGATGAAAATAGCTATAATAATGAGCATAATAATCATTATAACTGCAATAATGATGATTATAATAATGATGATAATCATGATGATAATGCCTATAATGATAATAATCATAAAAATCATGACAGTAATGATAATAATGATGATAACAATTATTATCCATCCAGTCCATTTATAATGAAATATAGGCAAAAATTATAAAATCCCAGAAGTCGAAAAAAACGGAAAATCTAGCCTTTTGAGATAAACGTCGAAACAAAAACCCTTTTCGGTTTTTATTGGTAATTATGAGGATTTTAACATTAATTCAGGTAATTGTGATGATTTTCATGATAATTCCTTCATTATATGATATTATGATGATAATTATGATGATAATGACAATGATAATGAATATAACAATGTTAATAATGATAAAATCATAATTATAATGATAATTTTGATAATTACTGCAATAATAGCAATAATCAACTCTATTCCAATAATTTTCAGATTAATAATGACAACTGAAATAATATCATTATCATTGTCATTATAATTACTACTATTGTCATTATTATTTCTAAAATTATCATTATTGCTATTATCATTATAAAAATAGTTATGATGATGAAAATAGCTATAATAATTAGCATAATAATAATTATAACTGCAATAATGATAATAATAATGATAATGATGATGATAATAATTATAATGATAATAACCATAAGAATAATGGCAGTAATGGTAATAATGATGATAATAATTATCATCCAGTCCATTTATAATGAAATGAAGCCCAAAAGTAATAAAATCCCAACAGTCGAAAAAACGGCAAAATCTAGCGTCTTACTTTTTATTGGTAATTATGAGGATTTTAACATCAGTTTAGGTAATTCTGATGATTTTCATGATAATTCTTTCATTATATGCAATAATGATAATAATTATGATGATAATGACAATTATAATGACAATAATAATGATAAAATCATAATTATGATGATAATGACAATGACAATGACAATAATAATGATGAAATCATAATTACAATGATAATTTTGATAATTACTGCAATAATAGCAATAATCAACTCTATTCCAATAATTTTCAGACTAATAATGAGAAAAGAAATAATAATAAAATCATTATCATTGTCATTATAATTATTACTATTGTCATTATTATTTCCAAAATGATCATTAATACTATTATCATTATAAAAACAGTTATGATGATGAAAATAGCTATAATAATTAGCATAATAATCATGATAATGATGATAATCATGATGATCATGACTATAATGATAATAATCATAAGAATAATGACAGTAATGATAATAATGATGATAATAATTATTATCCAGTCCATTTATAATGAAATAAAGGCCAAAAGTAATAAAATCCCAGAAATAAAAAAAACGGCAAAATCTAGCGTATTATAGACTTTTGAGAGAAATGTCGAAAGAAACCCATTTTCGCTTTTTATTGGTAATTATTAGGATTTTAACATTAATTCAGGTAATTGGGATGATTTTCATGATGATTCCTTCATTATACACAATAATGATGATAATTATGATGATAATGAGAATGATAATGACAATAATAATGATAAAATAGTAATTAAGTTAATTTTGATAATTACTGCAATAATAGCAATAATCAACTGCATTCCAATAATTTTCAGACTAATAATGATAATTCTGAAAATAATAAGAACAGTAATAAGGATTATAATAATAATAGCCGTGTTATAATTACTTTTATTATTAATATTGTTATCATTGTCGTTATTATTATTAGGAAAAACATTAAAATAGTGTTGATTATTGCTATTTTTGCAATTATTAGGCAAATAATCATTATAATTATCATTGTATAATTATTATCATAATTATTGTTCTAATTGCTCTCATAATTATCATTATTATCGTCATTATTCTCTTTATTGATGGGGTTATCATGTAAATCTTCATAATTAGCAGAATTATTGCTAAGATCATAATCATCCTTTAAACTCGAAAAAGGGGAGTTATCTACTCATCTCTCCTGAGGCTGTATTTCGCTAGATTTCGCCGGTTTTTCGACTTTTGGGATTTTTCTACTTTTAGCCTTTTTCTCATTATAGATGGACTTTATAATGATAATTATCATCATTATTGTCATTATCATCATCATTATTATCATTACTGTCATTATCGCCCTAATCACCCTTAATATAGTCATTATAATTATCATCATCTTATTCATTTTCATTTGTCATTTTCATCATTATAATTATTTTAATAATAATAATGACAATAATGATAATTCTGGAAATAATAACAATAATAAGGATTATAATAAAAATAATAGCCGTGTTATAATTACTTCTATTATTATTTGTTATCATTGTCGTTATTATTATTAGGAAAATCATTAGAATAGTGTTGATTATTGCTATTATTGCAATTATTAGGCAAATCATCATTATAATTATCATTGTATAATTATTATTATAATTATTGTCCTAATTACTCTCATAATTATCATTATTATCGTCATTATTGTCATTATTGATGGGGTTATCATCAAAATCATCATAATTAGCAGAATTATTGCGAAGATCATCATAATCATCCTTTAGACTCGAAAAAGTGAGGTTTTCGACTCATCTCTCCAAAGGCTGTATTTCGCTAGATTTCGCCGGTTTTTCGACATATGGCATTTTTCTATTCTTAGCCTTTTTCTCATTATAGATGGGCTTTATAATGATAATTATCATCAGTATTGTTATTATCATCATTATTGTTATTATCATCATTATTATCATTACTGTCATTATCGCCCTAATCACCCGTAATATAGTCATTATAATAATCAACATCTTAATTAATGTCATTTTCATCATTATAATTATTTTAATAATGATAATGACAATAATGATAATTCTGGAAATAGTAACAACAATAATAAGGATTATAATAACAATAATAGCCGTGTTATAATTACTCCTATTATTATTTCTGTTATCATTCTCGTTATTATTATTAGGAAAAACATTAGAATAGTGTTGATTATTGCTATTTTTGCAATTAGGTAAATCGTCATTATAATTATCATTGTATAATTATTATCATAATTATTGTCCTAATTGCTCTCATAATCATTATCGTCATTATCGCCCTAATCACCCTTAATATATTCATTATAATTATCTTCATCTTAATTATTAATGTCATTTTCATCATTATAATTATCTTAATAATGATAATGACAATAATGATAATTCTGGAAATAATAAGAACAATAATAAGGATTATAATAACAATAATAGCCGTGTTAAAATTACTTCTATTATTATTTCTGTTATCATTGTCGTTATTATTATTAGGAAAATCATTAGTATAGTGTTGATTATTGCTATTATTGCAATTATTAGGCAAATCATCATTATGGTTATCATTGTATAATTATTATAATAATTATTGTCCTAATTACTCTCATAATTATCATTATTATCGTCATTATTGTCATTATTGAGTCAGTTATCATGAAAATCATCATAATTAGCAGAAATATTGCTAAGATCATCAGAATCATCCTTTAAACTCGAAAAAGGGGGGTTTTCGACTCATCTCTCCAAAGTCTGTATTTCGCTTGACTTCGCCGGTTTTTCGACTTTTGGAATTTTTCTACTTTTAGCCTTTTTCTCATTATAGATGGGCTTTATAATGATAATTATCATCATTATTGTTATTATCATCATCATTATCATTACTGTCATTATCTCCCTAATCACCCTTAATATAGTCATTATAATAATCATCATCTTAATTGTTAATGTCATTTTAATCATTATAATTATTTTGATAATGATAATGATAATAATGATAATTCTGGAAATAATAACAACAATAATAAGGATTATAATAACAATAATAGCCGTGTTATAATTACTTTTATTATTATTTTTGTCATTATTGTCGTTATTATTATTATGAATCTCATTAGAATAGTGTTGATTATTGCTATTATCGCAATTATTAGGCATATCATCATTATAATTATCATTGTATAATCACTATCATAATTATTATCCTAATTACTCTCATAATTATCATTATTATCGTCATTATTGTCATTATTCATGGGGTTATCATCCAAATCATCATAATTAGCGAAAATATTGCTAAGATCATCATAATCATCCTTTAAACTCGAAAATAGCGGGTTTTCGACTAATCTCTCCAAAGGCTGTATTTCGCTAGATTTCGCCGGTTTTTCGATTTATGGGATTTTTCTACTTTTAGCCTTTTTCTCATTATAGTTGGGCTTTATAATGATAATTATCATTATTGTCATTATAATCATGATGATAATGACAATAATAATGATAATTATAATAAAATGATAATTATAATAATAATTTTGATAATTACTGCAATAATATGAATAATTAAGTCTATTCTAATAATTTTCATAATAATAATGACAATAGAAATAATACTATCATTATCATTGTCATTATAATTATCATTAATGTCATTATTATTTCTAATATTATCATTATTGTTATCATCATTATAAAAATAGTTATAATGATGAAAATGACAATAATAATGAGCATATTAGTTATTATAACTGCAATAATGATAATAATAATAATGATAATTATGACGATAATGACTATAATGATAATAATCATAAGAATAATGGCAATGATGATGATAATGATGATAATAATAATCATAGAGTCAATTTATAATGAAATAAAGGCGAAAAGTAGTAAAATCCCAAAAGTCGAAAAAACGGCAAAATCTAGCGTATTCTTTTGAAAGAAACGTCGAAAAAAAACTTGTTCGCTTTTGAATGATTATTATGATGATTTTAACATTAATTCAGGTAATTATGATGATTTTCATAATAATTCCTTTATTATTAACCATAATGATGATAATATTGATGATAATGACAATAATAATGATAAAATGATAATTATAATGATAGTTTTGATAATTACTGTAATAATAGCAGTAATTAAGTCTCTTCTAATAATTTTCATACTAAAAATGATAATAGAAGTAATAATAATATCATTATCATTGTCATTATAATCATTATTACTGTCCTTATTATTTCTAGAATTACCATTATTGTCATTATCATTATAAAAATAGTTATAATGATAACAATGACAATAATAATTTGCATAATAATTATTATAGCTGCAATAATGACAATAATAATGATAATTATGACGATAATGACTATAATGATAGTAATCATAAGAATAATGATAATAATGGTGATATTAATAATTATACAGTCTATTTATAATGAAATAAAGGTGAAAAGTAGTAAAATCCCAAAAGTCGAACAAACGGCAGAATCTCCTTTCGAGAGAAAACGTCGAAAAAAACCTTTTTCGCTTTTAAATGATGATTATGATGATTTTAACCTTAATTCAGGTAATTATGATTATTTTCCTAACAATTACTTTATTATTAACCATAATGATGATAATCATGATGATAATTAAAATTATAAAGATAATGATAAAATGTTAATTATAATGATAGTTTTGATAATTACTGCAATAATAGCAATAATTAATGACAATAGAAATAATAGTATCATTATCATGGTAATTATAATTATTATTACTGTCATTATTATTTCTAAAATTATCATTTTTGCTATTATTATTATAGAGTCCATTCATGAAATAAAGACAAAAAGTAGTAAAATCCTAAAAGTCGAAAAATTGCAAAATCAAGCGTATTACAGCCTTTTGAGAGAAACGACGAAAAATCCGTTTTCGCTTTTAAATGATAATTATGATGATTTTAATATTAATTCAGGTAATTATGATGATTTTCATGATAATTCCCTTATCATTAACCATAATGATGATAATCGTGATGATAGTGACAATAATAATTATGATAATGATAAAATGATAATTATAATAGTTTTGATAATTACATTGGCCGTGACGTCACGGTCGAGATGAACAGGAACAGTAAGTATGCGAGAGTCCCTGCGCATGCGCAGTGGAGAATTTGGTCAGTATTCCTGCAGCTCCCGTGTGAATCTCACCTCCTTATATTATTTATTTTATTTATTTTGAAAATTAAATAGCTTCGTTATTATTAATTTGCTAGATAAGTTAATTTAATGAAAAGTGATTGATAATTAAATATATTTAAAGCTATAAGGTTAGTTTTCGTCGTTTCAGTGGTGACGCCTTTTTCCAATAATACCTTTGAATCATAATATAGATATCTCTTAAAAGAAAGACACGAGAAGAAGAGAGAAAAGAAACAGAACATGAGACAAAGATCACTGTTTTCTTTGAACGCAGTATACGTAAGAAAACAAGGATTCTGAGACTACATAGGAGAAACTTGTATATATATATATATATATATATATATATATATATATATATATATATATATATATATATATATATATATATATGCATTTACTATTATCACTATTATTATTATTATTACTTTCATCACCAGAATTGCATCATTACGATAATATTACTGCTGTTATGACAAATATCACTACTACTTTCATGACAAATATCACTACTACTGTTATGACACGTAAAACTTAATAATAGTCGGAATAACAATATAAACAATTGTGATGTTAAAAACAATACTGCTTGTAATGATAACAATACTACTAGTCATGATAGTGGTGATAATCTCATCATATATACCAAACAGCGATCAGAAATCAACAGTTCTTATGTATGATTACGTATATCGAGTTCAGAGGATGCATGGAAGTAAAGAAATATATAATTATTCACTCCCCGTTTTCTAATTTCCATGCAAACACAGAATAATGGAGACTACAAAAGAAAAACATAAAGAATGGTGATAACATAATTTGTGGACTTTTTTCTTTCTTTCTTTCTTTGGTTTTCTTTTCTTTTTTTTTTCTTTTCTTTTCTTTTCTGATATTCCTAATGAAATATGTGGTTATTGTTTTTTTTTATCATATTTTTATCATATTTTCATCATGAATTTTATTAGAAGACTTAATTACTTCTATTATTGCAGTAATTATCAAAACTATCATTATAATTATCATTTTATCATTATCATTATTATTGTCATTAGCATCATTATCAGGAAATATCATGAATATCATCATAATTACCTAAATTAATGTTAAAATCATCATAATTATCATTTAAAATCGAAAAAGTTTTTTTTTTCGACGTTTCTCTCAAAATACGCTAGCTTTTGCCATTATTTCGACTTTTGGGATTTTACTACTTTTCGCTTTTTTCATTATAAATAGACTCTATGATTCTTATTATCATCATTATTGTCATTATTCTTATGATTATTATCATTATAGTCATTATCGTCATAATTATCATTATTATTGATATCATTATTGCTGTTATAATAATTATTATGCTAATTATCATTGTCATTTTCATCATTATAACTATCTTTATAATGATAATAACAATAATGATAATTTTAGAAATAATAATGACAGTAAAATAATTATAATGATAATGGTATTATTATTATTTGTATTGTCATTATTAGTATCAAAATGATTAAAATAGACTTAATTATTGCTATTATTTGAGTAATCAAAACCCTAGGTGTAATTATAATTTTATTATTATTATCATTATTATTGTCATTATCAACATGATTATCATCATTATGGTTAATAGTAAAGGAATTATCATGAAAATCATCATAATTACCTGAACTAATATTAAAAATAATCATAATTATAATTTAAAAGCGAAAAAGCTTTTTTTTCGACGTTTCTCTGAAAAGGCTGTAATACGCTAGATTTTGCCGATTTTTCGACTTCTGGGATTTTACTACTTTTCGCCTTTATTTCATTATAAATGGATTCTATGATTATTGTTATCATCATTATTGTCATTATTCTTATGATTATCATCATTATAGTCATTATCGTCGTGATTATCATTAACATCATTATCATTATTGCAGTTATAATTATTATTTTGCTAATTATTACTGTCATTTCCATCATTATATCTATTTTTATAATGATAATAACAATAATGATAATTTTAGAAATAATAATGAGAATAATACTCATTATAATAACAATAATAATGATATAATTATTATTTCTTTTGTCATTATTAGTATAAAAAATATTAGAATAGAGTTAATTATTGCTATTATTCCAGTAATTATCAAAATTATCCTTATGATTATCATTTTATTATTATCATCCTTATTATTGTCATTATCATCATAATTATCATCATTATTTTTAATAATAAAGGCATTATCATAAAAAGATCATCATAATTACCTGAATTAATGTTAAAATCATTATTATTATCATTCAAAAGCGAAATAGCGGGTTTTTCGACCTTTTTCTCAAAAGGCTGTAATACGCTAGATTTTGCCGTTTTTCGATTTTGGAGATTTTATTAGTTATAGCCTTTATTTCATCATAAATGGACTCTATGGTTATTATTATCATCATTATCATCATTACTGTCATTATTCTTATGAATATCATCATTATAGTCATTATCGTCATGATTTATCAATATTATCATAATCATTATTGCAGTTATAATGATTATTATGCTAATTATTACTGTCATTTTTATCCTTATAACGATTTTTATAATGACAAGAACAAAAATGATAATTTTAGAAATAATAATGACAATAATACTTATTACAATAACAATAATAATGATATTAATATTATTTCTATTGTCATTATTAGTATAAAAAATATTAGAATAGAGTCCATTATTGCTATTTTGCAGTAATTATCAAAATTATCATTATAAATATCATTTTATTATTATTCTCATCTTTATCATTGTCATTATCATAATGATTATCAGCATTATTGTTAATAATAAAGGCATTATCATGAAAATCATCATAATTACCTGAATTCACGTTAAAATAATCATAATTATCATTTAAGAGCGAGAAAGTTTTTTTTCGACCTCTCTCTCAAAAGGCTGTAATACGGTTGATTTTGCCGTTTTTCGACTTTGGAGATTTTATTAATTTTAGCCTTTATTTCATTATAAATGGACTCTATGATTATTATTATCACCATTATCGTCCTTTTTGTCATTATTCTTATGATTATCATCATTATAGTCATTATCGTCATGATTATCATTATTCTCATTATCATTATTGCAGTTATAATGATTATTATGTTAATTATTACTGTAAATTTCATCATTATATCTATTTTTATAATGATAAAAACAATAATGATATTTTTAGAATTAATAATGACAATAATACTCATTATAATCACAGTAATGATATTATTTCTATTGTCATTATTAGTATGAAAATTATTAGAATAGAGTTCATTATTGCTATTATTGCAGTAATTATCAAAATCATCATTATAATTATCATTTTATTATTGTCATCATAATTATTGTCATTATCATCATAATTATCATCATTATCGTTAATAATAAAGGAATTATCATGAAAATCATCATCATTACCTGAGTTAATGTTAAAATCATCATAATTATCATTCAAAAGTGAAAAAGGATTTTTTTTCGACCTTTCTCTCTAAAGGCTAGATTTTGCCGTTTTTTCGACTTTGGGGATTTTATTAGTTTTAGCCTTTATTTCATTATAAATGGATTCTATGACTATTATCATCATCTTTATTGTCATTATTCCTATGATTATCATCATTATAGTTATTATCGTCATGATTATCATTGCTATCATTATCATTATTGCAGTTATAATGATTATTATTCTAATCATTACTGTCATTTTCATCATTATAACTATTTTTATAATTATAATAACAATAATGATGATTTTAGAAATAATAATGCCAATAATACTCATTATAATAACAATAATAATGATATTATTATTATTTCTATTGTCATTATTAGTATGTTAGTTCGTTATTGCTATTATTGCAGTAATTATTAAAATTATCATTATAATTATCATTTTATTGTTGTTATCATCATTATTATTGTCATTATCATCATAATTATCATCATTATTGTTAAAAATAAAGGAATTATCATGAAAATCATCATAATTACCATTTAAAAGCGAAAAAGTTTTTTTTCGACCTTTCTCTCATAAGGCTGTAATACGCTAGTTTTGCCGTTTTTTCGACTTATGGCATTTTATTAGTTTTCGTCTTTATTTCATTATAAATGGACTCTCTGATTATTATTATCATCATTATTGCCATTTTATTATCATTATCATTATGATTGTCATTATCATCATAATTATCATCATTATTATCAATAATAAAGGCATTATCATGAAAATCAACATAATTACCTGAATTCCTGATAAATTCATCATAATTATCATTTAAAAGCGAAAATATTTTTTTTCGACTTTTCTCTCAAAAGGCTGCAGATTTTGCCGTTTTTTTTTTTCGACTTCTAGGATTTTAATAGTTTTAGCCTTTATTTCATTATAAATGGACTCTATGGTTATTATTAGCATTTTTATCATCATTATTGTCATTATTCTTATGATTATCATCATTATAGTCATTATCGTCATGATTATCATTATTATCATTATCATTCTTGCAGTTCTAATGATTATTATGCTAATTATTACGGTCATTTTCATCATTATAACTATTTTTGTAATGATAATAACAATAATGATATTTTTAGAATTAATAATGGCAATAACAAAAATTATGATATTATTTTTTCTACTGTCATTATTGATATGAAAATTATTAGAATAGAGTTCATTATTGCTACTATTGGAGTAATTATCAAAATTATCAATATGATTATCATTATTATTATTATTATCATCATTATTATTGTCATTATCATCATAATTATTATCATTATTGTTATTAATAAAGGCATTATCATGAAAATCATCTTAATTACCTGAATGCATGCTAAAATCCTAATTATCATTAAAAAGCGAAAAAGCTTTTTTTTCGACCTTTCTCTCAAAAGGCTGTAATACGCTAGATTTTGCCGTTTTTTCGACTTTTGGAATTGTATTAGTTTTTGCATTTATTTCCTTATAAATGGACTCTATGATTATTATTATCATCATTATTGTCATTATTCTTATGATTATCATCATTATAGTCATTATCGTCGTGATTATCATTAACATTATTATCCATTAATTCTGCTAATTAGGATGATTTTGATGATAACCCCATCAATAATGACAATAATGACGATAATAATGGTAATTATGAGAGTAATTTGGACAATAATTATGATAATAATTATACAATGATACTTATAATGATGATTTGCGTAATAATTGCACTAATAGCAATAATCAACACAATTCTAATAATTTCCTACTAATAACACTAATAATAACGTGAATGATAACAGAAATAATAATAAAAGTAATTATAACACGGCTATTATTGTTATTATAATAAATTTTATTGTTATTCTTTCTAGAATTATCATTATTGCCATTATCATTATTAAAATCATTATAATAATGAAATTGACATTAATAATTAAGATAATGATTATTATAATGACTATATTAAGGGTAATTAGGGCAATAATCACAGTAATGATAATAATGATGATGATAATGACAATAATGATGATAATTATCATTATAAAGCCCATCTATAATGAGAAAAAGGCTAAAAGGAGAAAAATCCCAAAAGTCGAAAAACCGGCGAAATCTAGCAAAATACAGCCTTCTGAGAGATGACTCGAAAACCCCCCTTTTTCCAGTTTAAATGATTGTGATGATTTTAGCAATAATTCTACTAATTAGGATGATTTTGATGATAACCCCATCAATAATGACAATAATGACGATAATAATGGTAATTATGAGAGTAATTTGGACAATAATTATGATAATAATTATACAATTATACTTATAATGATGATTTGCCTAATAATTGCGATAATAAGAATACTCAACAATATTCTAATGATTTTCCTACTAATAACACTAATAATAACGACAATGATAGAAATAGAAATAAAATTAAATATATCCCGGCCATTATTGTTATTATAATCATTATCATTATTGCTATTATCTCAAGAATTATCATTATTGTCAATATCATTATTAAAATCATTATAATGATGAAAATGACATTAATAATTTAGATAATGATTATTATAATGACTATATTAAGGGTAATTAGGGCAATAATCACAGTAATGATAATAATGATGATGATAATGACAATAATGATGATAATTATCATTATAAAGCCCATCTATAATGAGAAAAAGGCTAAAAGGAGAAAAATCCCAAAAGTCGAAAAACCGGCGAAATCTAGCAAAATACAGCCTTCTGAGAGATGACTCGAAAACCCCCCTTTTTCCAGTTTAGATGATGATTATGATGATTTTACCATTAATTCTGCTAATTAGGATGATTTTGATGATAACCCCATCAATAATGACAATAATGACGATAATAATGGTAATTATGAGAGTAATTTGGACAATAATTATGATAATAATTATACAATGATACTTAAAATGATGATTTGCGTAATAATTGCAATAATAGCAATAATCAACACAATTCTAATAATTTCCTACTAATAACACTAATAATAACGACAATGATAACAGAAATGATAATAAAAGTAATTATAACACGGCTATTATTGTTATTATAATAAATTTTATTGTTGTTATTCTTTCTAGAATTATCATTATTGCCATTATCATTATTAAAATCATTATAATAATGAAAATGACATTAATAATTAAGATAATGATTATTATAATGACTATATTAAGGGTAATTAGGGCAATAATCACAGTAATGATAATAATGATGATGATAATGACAATAATGATGATAATCATCATTATAAAGCCCATCTATAATGAGAAAAAGGCTAAAGGGAGAAAAATCCCAAAAGTCGAAAAACCGGCGAAATCTAGCAAAATACAGCCTTCTGAGAGATGACTCGAAAACCCCCCTTTTTCCAGTTTAAATGATGATTATGATGATTTTAGCAATAATTCTACTAATTAGGATGATTTTGATGATAACCCCATCAATAATGACGGTAATAATGATACTCATGCGAGTAATTTGGACAATAATTATGATAAAAATTATATAATGATAGTTATAATGATGATTTGCATAATAATTGCGATAATAAGAATACTCAACAATATTCTAATGATTTTCCTACTAATAACACTAATAATAACGACAGTGATAGAAATAAAAATAAAATTAAATATATCCCGGCCATTATTGTTATTATAATCATTATCATTATTGTTATTATCTCAAGAATTATCATTATTGTCAATATCATTATTAAAATCGGGTTTTCAGGGCCCTGGTAATGCCAGTTTTGTTCTACGGTAGTGAAACCTGGACATTATCCAGCGCACTGGAGTCTCGTCTTGACGCCTTTTGTAATAGGTCCTTACGCCGGATCATGGGGTACTGTTAGCGGGACCATGTGTCTAAACAACGGCTGCACCGTGAGACTGGCACAGGACCTGTTACCTGCACAATCCGGGATCGCCAACTCAGGCTATATGGCAACCTGGCTCGCTTTCCACAGGCTGATCCTGCCCATCAGGTTGTCTCTGTAAGAGACAACCCTGGGTGAAGGAGGCCTGTGGGACGACCTAGGAGGTCGTGGCTTGGGCAGATCGATCAAACCTGTCGGGAAGAGCTCGATATGGGCCGGGCCCCTGCCTGGCGACTTACCATGAGGGATCCTATAAGGTGGAAGCAGAAGGTGGACGCGGCTATGCGCCCCCGTCGGCGTTAGCTCCGGATGATGATGATCGTCATTATTAATGGGATTATCATGAAAATCATCATAATGATAATTATGACATTAATTATAATAATTATAATAAAATGATAATTATAATGATAATTTGCGTAATTAAGGCAATAATAGCAATCATCAACAATACTCTAATGATTTTCATGACTAACGATGCTGATAATAATTAGAAATAATAATGATAGTAGAAATAATCATAATATCGCTACTATTGTTATAATCATTACTGTTGTTATAATTTTTAAAGTTATCATTATTGTTATTATCATTATAGAAATTGTTATAATGAGGAAAATGACATTAATGATTAAGATAATAGCTCTTATAATGATTATATTAAGGGTAATTATGGCGATAATTACTATAATGATGATAATGATGATGCTAATGATATTAATGATGATAATAATGATAATAATAATCATAAAGCACATCCATAATGAAAAAAGGCTAAAAGTATTAAAAAAAACAAAAAACAAAGTCGAAATAACGGCGAAATCTAGCGATATTATACCCTTTAGAGAATATGGTCGAAAAAAACCCTTTTCGAGTTTATGGGATGATTATGATGGTTTCTGCAATAATTCGGCTATTTATGATGATTTTCATGATAATCCCATTAATAATGACGATGATAATGATAATTATGACATTAATTAGGATAATTATACTAAAATGATAATTATAATGATAATTTGCGTAATTAAGGCGATAATAGCAATCATCAACAATACTCTAATGATTTTCATGATAATAACAATAAGACTAACGATAATGATAATAATTAGAAATAATAATGATAGTAGAAATAATCATAATATCGCTATTATTATTATTATAATTATTACTGTTGTTGTTATTATTTCTGAAATTATCATTATTGTTATCATCATTATAGAAATAATTATAATGAGGAAAATGACATTCATAATTAAGATAATAGCTCTTATAATTATTATATTAAGGGTAATTATGGCGATAATTATTTTAGTGATGATAATGATGTTAATGCTATTAATGATAATAATGATGATGATAACAATCATAAAGCCCATCCATAATGAAAAAAAAGGCTAAAAAGTCGAAAAAACGGCGAAATCTAGCGATATATAGCTTTTTGATAATATGGTCGAAAAACCCCCCTTTTCGAGTTTATGGGATGATTAAGATGATTTGTGCAACAATTCGGCTAATTATGATGATTTTCATGATAATCCCATTAATAATGACGATAATAATGATAATTATGGCATTAATTAGGATAATTATAATAAAATGATAATTATAATGATAATTTGCGTAATTAAGGCAATAATATCAATCATCAACAATACTCAATAAGACTAACGATAATGATAATAATTCGAAATAATCATAATATCGCTATTATTTTTATTATAATTATTACTGTTGTTGTTATTTCTAAAATTATTATTATTGTTATTATCATTATAGAAATAGTTATAATGAGGAAAATGACATTAATAATTTAGATAATAGTTCTTATAATGATTATATTAATGGTAATTATGGCGATAATTACTATAATGATGATAATGATGATTTTAATGCTATTAATGATAACAATGATGATGATAATAATCATAAAGCCCATCCATAATGGAAAAAGGCTTAAAGTATAAAAAACGCCTTTTGAGAATATGGTCGAAAAAAACCCTTTTCGAGTTTATGGGATGATTATGATGATTTCTGCAATAATTCGGCTAATTATGATGATTTTCATGATAATCCCATTAATAATGACGATAATAATGATAATTATGACATTAATTAGGATAATCATGACATTAATTAGGATAATTATGACATTAATTAGGATAATTATAATAAAATGATAATTATAATGATAATTTGCGTAATTAAGGCAATAATAGCAATCATCAACAATACTCTAATGATTTCATGATAATAACAATAAGACTAACGATGATGATAATAATTAGAAATGATAATGATAGTAGAAATAATCATAATATCGCTACTATTGTTATTATAATTATTACTGTTATTTCCAAAATTATCATTATTGTTATAATCATTATAGAAATAGTTATAATGAGGAAAATGACATCAATAATTAAGATAATAGCTCATATAATGGTTATATTAAGGGTAATTATGGCGATAATTACTATAATGATGATAATGATAATGTTAAAGCTATTAATGATAATAATGATGATGATAATAATCATAAAGCCCATCCATAATGGAAAAAAAGGCTAAAAGTATAAAAAAAAACCCTAAGTCAAAAAAACGGCGAAATCTAGCTATGTATAGCCTTTTGGGAATATGGTCGAAAAACCCCCCTTTTCGAGTTTATGGGATGATTATGATGATTTCTGCAATAATTCGGATAATTATGATGATTTTCATGATCATCATCATCCGGAGCTAACGCCGACGGGGGCGCATAGCCGCGTCCACCTTCTGCTTCCACCTTTTGGGATCCCTCATGGCAAGTCGCCAGGCAGGGCCCCGGCCCATCTCGAGCAGGTTTGATCAATCTGCCCAAGCCACGACCTCCTAGGTCGTCCCATAGGCCTCCTCCACCCAGGGTTGTCTCTTACAGAGACAACCTGATGGGCAGGATCAGCCGGGTGGCCATATAGCGAGCCGGGTGGCCATATAGCCTGAGTTGGCGATCCCGGATTGTGCCGGTAACAGGTCCTGTGCCAGTCTCACGGTGCAGCCGTTGGTTAGACACATGGTCCCGCTAACAGTACCCCATGATCCGGCGTAAGGACCTAGAACAAAAGGCGTCAGGACGGGACTCCAGTGCACTGGATAATGTCCAGGTTTCACTACCGTAGAGCAAAACTGGCATTACCAGGGCCCTGAAAACCCGTAGCTTGGTCCTTCTGCACAGGTACCGGCATCTCCAAATACTCTTGTTCAGAGAGTTTATAACCCCTGCTGCCAGGCCAATCCGTCTACTGACTTCCTGGTCTGACAGCCCAGAGTTATGAACTGCACTACCAAGGTATGTAAAGCTCTCTGTGCCCTCAATGTCCTCGCCGCAAGCACGTACCGACTATACAGGTTCTCCTTGTAAGTTCCCAAAGTCCTGGATCTTGGTCTTGGTCCAGGAGACCTCTAGACCCAAGGGCATCGCTTCATTACTAAATGCATCGAGGGCCACCACTAAGGTTTCCAAAGACTCAGATAGAATTGCAACATCATCGGCAAAATCAAGGTCTGTAACTTTAATATTACCCAGTGTTGCTCCACAATGACTTTGAACAGTAGCTCTGCCCAGTATCCAGTCCATGCAAGTGTTGAAAAGGGTTGGTGCAAGAACACAGCCTTTTCTCACTCCTGAACAGGCCCCCACCACACTTTACAGCACTTTCAGTACCAGTATATAGGTTTGCTATTAGTTTAATAATCCTTGTTGGAATTCCTCTCAGTCTTAGGATCTCCCAGAGTGATTCCCGATGTACTGTATCGAACGCCTTCTTGAGGTCGATGTAGACTGCAAGCAACCCACGTCCGAATTCACGACGGCGCTCTACAATGACTCGAAGCGCAAGGATACGGTCTATTGTTGACTTACCAGGAATGAATCCGGTCTGGTCTGCTCTAGTCTCTGATGCCTTAGTAGATGGTCTCTGATACGCCTCAGAAGGATGCGGGCAAGAACCTTGCCTGGTACACTGAGCAGTGTGATGCCGCGGTGATTGCTGCAGTCCCATCGGTCCGGAGAGGGATGGCCACACCCCTCAACAGGTCAGAGGGAACAGTACCGGACTGCCAAATGGCAGCCAGGACAGCATGCAATCCCTGCGCCATAGGTTCACCACCAGTCTTTAACATTTCAGCTGGGATGCCGCAAATACCTGTTGCTTTACCACTCTTCAGCTTGGAAATCGCCTCCCTAACCTCAGCTAGGGAGGGAGGGTCCTCGCTAATGGGTGGGTCCGGCAGCGGAATCACGACACTACCCATATCCAAGTTAACTGTTAGAGGGTCAACCTGATACAACTGCTCAAAGTATTCAGCCCAACGCTCCCTCATCGCAACAGGATCTGAGACAGTCTGGCCACCCACTAAGCGAACTGCAGTCACCTGTGAAGAGGGCTTGGAGTTCAGTTTTCTCAGGGCTTGGTATGCAGGACGAAGGTCATTTACTACGAAATGGCCTTCAACCTCCTCAGCAAGATTCCTAATAAACTGTTCCTTGTCCCTTCTTAACAGAGACCGAGTTCTGTGCACCTGAGAACGGCACAATTCCCGATCCCCTGCCAGACGAGCCGCACGGCAAGCATCAGTGGCTTCTAGTGTCTCCTGGAAGATTGAATTCTGTCTTGCTCTCGGGCGTTCTCCAATCGATTCTTGGGCTGCATCAAGCGTTTCACGCTTGAAGGTATCCCACAGAAGTACAGGGTCCGTCAGATTGTCAATCGCTGTGAACCGATCAGAGATTGTCTCAGCAAACCTCCGAGCACACTCCCTCTCCTTCAGATGATGAAACACCCTAGGGTGGTCATTGGGCCGCTGGGGAGTTTTGAAGTGTACCCGGAGGATAGCCACAACTAATCTATGGTCAGTACCACAGAACTCAGCACTCCTATACACCCTGCACTTCTGGAGGATCCTCCAACGAGTGCTAACGAGAATGTGGTCGATCTCCTTGGTTGCATTACCCGCATCGCTGTACCATGTCCAACGATGTGGGTCTGGGCGCTCGTACCAGAAGCCAGAAATCCTCAATTTCTGGGATCTAGCAAAATCCCGGAAAAGGAGGGAATTCTCGCTGCCGGTATCAACTCCCGAACCATGAGGACCGACTGACATCTCATAGCCAGCTCGATCGCAGCCAGATACTGCATTGAAGTCACCCAGAACAATACCAATATCTCGCCGGGGACAACTGTCTGCCACGGATGCAAGTTTGGCGTAGACCATCTCTTTCACATCAAGTTTACAAACATCGGTAGGAGCGTCCACAGCAATAAGAGACATGAAGCCCAAAGACAGCTTCAGTCTCATCACCATTATACGCTCATCGACTGGAGTGACCTCTACCACTGAGGGCTGGAGCCTACCGGAGACAGCTATGGCTACTCCCTGGAAATGGTGACCATCGCTGCGGCCTGACCAGAAATAGGTGTAGCCACCTACACTGGTCGTGCCGCTGTCAGGTCTTCTCACCTCGGAGAGAGCAGCCACCCCTACTCTCAGCCTCCCCAGTTCCCTCGATAGCAAGGGTAACCGATCATCCTGACGTAAA
>NC_091562.1:22512612-22532396 GCF_042767895.1 Penaeus vannamei
AAGATAATGATTATTATAATGACTATATTAAGGGTAATTAGGGCAATAATCACAGTAATGATAATAATGATGATGATAATGACAATAATGATGATAATCATCATTATAAAGCCCATCTATAATGAGAAAAAGGCTAAAAGGAGGAAAATCCCAAAAGTCGAAAAACCGGCGAAATCTAGCAAAATACAGCCTTCTGAGAGATGAGTCGAAAACCCCCCTTTTTCCAGTTTAAATGATGATTATGATGATTTTAGCAATAATTCTACTAATTAGGATGATTTTGATGATAACCCCATCAATAATGACGGTAATAATGATAATCATGCGAGTAATTAGGACAATAATTATAATAAAAATTATATAATGATATCTATAATGATGATTTGCCTAATAATTGCGATAATAAGAATACTCAACAATATTTTAATGATTTTCCTACTAATAAACCTAATAATAACGACAATGATAGAAATAAAAATAAAATAGAATATATCCCGGCCATTATTGTTATTATAATCATTATCATTATTGTTATTATCTCAAGAATTATCATTATTGTCAATATCATTATTAAAATCATTATAATGATGAAAATGACATTAATAATTAAGATAATGATTATTATAATGACTATATTAAGGGTAATTAGGGCAATAATGACAGTAATGATAATAATGATGATGATAATGACAATAATGATGATAATTATCATTATAAAGCCCATCTATAATGAGAAAAAGGCTAAAAGGAGAAAAATCCCAAAAGTCGAAAAACCGGCGAAATCTAGCAAAATACAGCCTTCTGAGAGATGACTCGAAAACCCCCCTTTTTCCAGTTTAAATGATGATTATGATGATTTTAGCAATAATTCTGCTAATTAGGATGATTTTAATGATAACCCCATCAATAATGACGGTAATAATGATAATCATGCGAGTAATTAGGACAATAATTATGATAAAAATTATATAATGATACTTATAATGATGATTTGCGTAATAATTGCAATAATAGCAATAATCAACACAATTCTAATAATTTCCTACTAACAACACTAATAATAACGACAATGATAACAGAAATGATAATAAGAGTAATTATAACACGGCTATTATTGTTATTATAATAAATTTTATTGTTGTTATTCTTTCTAGAATTATCATTATTGCCATTATCATTATTAAAATCATTATAATAATGAAAACGACATTAATAATTCAGACAATGATTATTATAATGACTATATTAAGGGTAATTAGGGCAATAATCACAGTAATGATAATAATGATGATGATAATGACAATAATGATGATAATCATCATTATAAAGCCCATCTATAATGAGAAAAAGGCTAGAAGGAGAAAAATCCCAAAAGTCGAAAAACTGGCGAAATCTAGCAAAATACAGCCTTCTGAGAGATGAGTCGAAAACCCCGCTTTTTCCAGTTTAAATGATGATTATGATGATTTTAGCAATAATTCTACTAATTAGAATGATTTTGATGATAACCCCATATATAATAACAATAATGATGATAATTATCATTATAAAGCCCATCTATAATGAGAAAAAGGCTAAAAGGAGAAAAATCCAAAAAGTCGAAAAACCGGCGAAATCTAGCAAAATACAGCCTTCTGAGAGATGAGTCGAAAACCCCCCTTTTTCCAGTTTAAATGATGATTATGATGACTTTAGCAATAATTCTACTAATTAGGATGATTTTGATGATAACCCCATCAATAATGACGGTAATAATGATAATCATGCGAGTAATTAGGAGAATAATTATGATAAAAATTATATAATGATAGTTATAATGATGATTTGCCTAATAATTGCGATAATAAGAATACTCAACAATATTCTAATGATTTTCCTACTAATAACACTAATAATAACGACAATGATAGAAATAAAAATAAAATAAAATATATCCCGGCCATTATTGTTATTATAATCATTATCATTATTGCTATTATCTCAAGAATTATCATTATTGTCAATATCATTATTAAAATCATTATAATGATGAAAATGACATTAATAATTTAGATAGTGATTATTATAATGACTATATTAAGGGTAATTAGGGCAATAATGACAGTAATGATAATAATGATGATGATAATGACAATTATGATAATTATCATTATAATGCCCATCTAAAAGGAGAAAAATCCAAAAAGTCGAAAATCGGCGAAATCTAGCAAAATACAGCCTTCTGAGAGATGACTCGAAAACTCCCCTTTTTCCAGTTTAAATGATGATTATGATGATTTTACCATTAATTCTGCTAATTAGGATGATTTTGATGATAACCCCATCAATAATGACGGTAATAATGATAATCATGCGAGTAATTAGGACAATAATTATGATAAAAATTATATAATGATAGTTATAATGATGATTTGCCTAATAATTGCGATAATAATAATAACCCAACAATATTCTAATGATTTTCCTACTAATAACACTAATAATAACGACAATGATAGAAATAAAAATAAAATTAAATATATCCCGGCCATTATTGTTATTATAATCATTATCATTATTGCTATTATCTCAAGAATTATCATTATTGTCAATATCATTATTAAAATCATTATAATGATGAAAATGACATTAATAATTTAGATAATGATTATTATAATGACTATATTAAGGGTAATTAGGGCAATAATGACAGTAATGATAATAATGATGATGATAATGACAATAATGATGATAATTATCATTATAAAGCCCATCTATAATGAGAAAAAGGCTAAAAGGAGAAAAATCCAAAAAGTCGAAAAACCGGCGAAATCTAGCAAAATACAGCCTTCTGAGAGATGACTCGAAAACCCCCCTTTTCCAGTTTAAATGATGATTATGATGATTTTACCATTAATTCTGCTAATTAGGATGATTTTGATGATAACCCCATCAATAATGACAATAATGACGATAATAATGGTAATTATGAGAGTAATATGGACAATAATTATGATAATAATTATATAATGATACTTATAATGATGATTTGCGTAATAATTGCAATAATAGCAATAATCAACACAATTTTAATAATTTCCTACTAATAACACTAATAATAACGACAATGATAACAGAAATGATAATAAAAGTAATTATAACACGGCTATTATTGTTATTATAATAAATTTTATTGTTATTCTTTCTAGAATTATCATTATTGCCATTATCATTATTAAAATCATTATAATAATGAAAATGACATTAATAATTCAGACAATGATTATTATAATGACTATATTAAGGGTAATTAGGGCAATAATCACAGTAATGATAATAATGATGATGATAATGACAATAATGATGATAATCATCATTATAAAGCCCATCTATAATGAGAAAAAGGCTAAAAGGAGAAAAATCCCAAAAGTCGAAAAACCGGCGAAATCTAGCAAAATACAGCCTTCTGATAGATGAGTCGAAAACCCCCCCTTTTCCAGTTTAAATGATGATTATGATGATTTTAGCAATAATTCTGCTAATTAGGATGATTTTGATGATAACCCCATCAATAATGACGGTAATAAGGATAATCATGCGAGTAATTAGGACAATAATTATGATAAAAATTATATAATGATAGTTATAATGATAATTTGCCTAATAATTGCGATAATAAGAATACTCAACAATATTCTAATGATTTTCCTACTAATAACACTAATAATAGCGACAATGATAGAAATAAAAATAAAATTAAATATATCCCGGCCATTATTGTTATTATAATCATTATCATTATTGCTATTATCTCAAGAATTATCATTATTGTCAATATCATTATTAAAATCATTATAATGATGAAAATGACATTAATAATTTAGATAATGATTATTATAATGACTATATTAAGGGTAATTAGGGCAATAATCGCAGTAATGATAATAATGATGATGATAATGACAATAATGATGATAATTATCATTATAAAGCCCATCTATAATGAGAAAAAGGCTAAAAGGAGAAAAATCCAAAAAGTCGAAAAACCGGCGAAATCTAGCAAAATACAGCCTTCTGAGTGATGAGTCGAAAACCCTCCTTTTTCCAGTTTAAATGATGATTATGATGATTTTAGCAATAATTCTACTAATTAGGATGATTTTGATGATAACCCCATCAATAATGACAATAATGACGATAATAATGGTAATTATGAGAGTAATTTGGACAATAATTATGATAATAATTATACAATGATACTTATAATGATGATTTGCGTAATAATTGAAATATTAGCAATAATCAACACAATTCTGATAATTTCCTACTAATAACACTAATAATAACGACAATGATAACAGAAATGATAAGAAAAGTAATTATAACACGGCTATTATTGTTATTATAATAAATTTTATTGTTGTTATTCTTTCTAGAATTATCATTATTGCCATTATCATTATTAAAATCATTATGATAATGAAAATGACATTAATAATTAAGATAATGATTATTATAATGACTATATTAAGGGTAATTAGGGCAATAATCACAGTAATGATAATAATGATGATGATAATGACAATAATGATGATAATTATCATTATAAAGCCCATCTATAATGAGAAAAAGGCTAAAAGGAGAAAAATCCCAAAAGTCGAAAAACCGGCGAAATCTAGCAAAATACAGCCTTCTGAGAGATGAGTCGAAAACCCCCCTTTTTCCAGTTTAAATGATGATTATGATGATTTTAGCAATAATTCTACTAATTAGGATGATTTTGATGATAACCCCATCAATAATGACAATAATGACGATAATAATGGTAATTATGAGAGTAATACGGACAATAATTATGATAATAATTATACAATGATACTTATAATGATGATTTGCGTAATAATTGCAATAATAGCAATAATCAACACAATTCTTATAATTTCCTACTAGTAACACTAATAATAACGACAATGATAACAGAAATAATAATAAAAGTAATTATAACACGGCTATTATTATTATAATAAATTTTATTGTTGTTATTCTTTCTAGAATTATCATTATTGCCATTATCATTATTAAAATCATTATAATAATGAAAATGACATTAATAATTAAGATAATGATTATTATAATGACTATATTAAGGGTAATTAGGGCAATAATCACAGTAATGATAATAATGATGATGATAATGACAATAATGATAATTATCATTATAAAGCCCATCTATAATGAGAAAAAGGCTAAAAGGAGAAAAATCCAAAAAGTCGAAAAACCGGCGAAATCTAGCAAAATACAGCCTTCTGAGAGATGAGTCGAAAACCCCCCTTTTTCCAGTTTAAATGATGATTATGATGATTTTAGCAATAATTCTACTAATTAGGATGATTTTGATGATAACCCCATCAATAATGACGGTAATAATGGTAATTATGAGAGTAATATGGACAATAATTATGATAAAAATTATATAATGATAGTTATAATGATGATTTGCCTAATAATTGCGATAATAAGAATACTCAACAATATTCTAATGATTTTCCTACTAATAACACTAATAATAACGACAATGATAGAAATAAAAATAAAATTAAATATATCCCGGCCATTATTGTTATTATAATCATTATCATTATTGTTATTATCTCAAGAATTATCATTATTGTCAATATCATTATTAAAATCATTATAATGATGAAAAAGACATTAATAATTTAGATAATGATTATTATAATGACTATATTAAGGGTAATTAGGGCAATAATCACAGTAATGATAATAATGATGATGATAATGACAATGATGATGATAATTATCATTATAAAGCCCATCTATAATGAGAAAAAGGCTAAAAGGAGAAAAATCCAAAAAGTCGAAAAACCGGCGAAATCTAGCAAAATACAGCCTTCTGAGAGATGACTCGAAAACCCCCCTTTTTCCAGTTTAAATGATGATTATGATGATTTTACCATTAATTCTACTAATTAGGATGATTTTGATGATAACCCCATCAATAATGACAATAATGACGATAATAATGGTAATTATGAGAGTAATTTGGACAATAATTATGATAATAATTATACAATGATACTTATAATGAGGATTTGCGTAATAATTGCAATAATAGCAATAATCAACACAATTCTAATAATTTCCTACTAATAACACTAATAATGACGACAATGATAACAGAAATAATAATAGAAGTAATTATAACACGGCTATTATTGTTATTATAATAAATTTTATTGTTGTTATTCTTTCTAGAATTATCATTATTGCCATTATCATTATTAAAATCATTATAATAATGAAAATGACATTAATAATTAAGATAATGATTATTATAATGACTATATTAAGGGTAATTAGGGCAATAATCACAGTAATGATAATAATGATGATGATAATGACATTAATGATGATAATTATCATTATAAAGCCCATCTATAATGAGAAAAAGGTTAAAAGGAGAAAAATCCCAAAAGTCGAAAAACCGGCGAAATCTTGCAAAATACAGCCTTCTGAGAGATGAGTCGAAAACCCCCGTTTTTCCAGTTTAAATGATGATTATGATGATTTTAGCAATAATTCTACTAATTAGGATGATTTTGATGATAACCCCATCAATAATGACGGTAATAATGATAATCATGCGAGTAATTTGGACAATAATTATGATAGAAATTATATAATAATAGTTATAATGATGATTTGCCTAATAATTGCGATAATAATAATAACCCAACAATATTCTAATGATTCTCCTACTAATAACACTAATAATAACGACAATGATAGAAATAAAAATAAAATTAAATATATCACGGCCATTATTGTTATTATAATCATTATCAATATTGCTATTATCTCAAGAATTATCATTATTGTCAATATCATTATTAAAATCATTATAATGTTGAAAATGACATTAATAATTTAGATAATGATTATTATAATGACTATATTAAGGGTAATTAGGGCAATAATGACAGTAATGACAATAATGACGATAATAATGGTAATTATGAGAGTAATATGGACAATAATTATGATAATAATTATACAATGATACTTATAATGATGATTTGCGTAATAATTGCAATAATAGCAATAATCAACACAATTCTAATAATTTCCTACTAGTAACACTAATAATAACGACAATGATAACAGAAATAATAATAAAAGTAATTATAACACGGCTATTATTGTTATTATAATAAATTTTATATTTGTTATTCTTTCTAGAATTATCATTATTGCCATTATCATTATTAAAATCATTATAATAATGAAAATGACATAAATAATTAAAATATTGATTATTATAATGACTATATTAAGGGTAATTAGGGCAATAATCACAGTAATGATAATAATGATGATGATAATGACAATAATGATGATAATTATCATTATAAAGCCCATCTATAATGAGAAAAAGGCTAAAAGGAGAAAAATCCAAAAAGTCGAAAAACCGGCGAAATCTAGCAAAATACAGCCTTCTGAGAGATGAGTCGAAAACCCCCCTCTTTCCAGTTTAAATGATGATTATGATGATTTTAGCAATAATTCTACTAATTAGGATGATTTTGATGATAACCCCATCAATAATGACGGTAATAATGATAATCATGCGAGTAATTAGGACAATAATTATGATAATAATTATATAATGATACTTATGATGATGATTTGCGTAATAATTGCAATAATAGCAATAATCAACACAATTTTAATAATTTCCTACTAATAACACTAATAATAACGACAATGATAACAGAAATAATAATAAAAGTAATTATAACACGGCTATTATTGTTATTATAATAAATTTTATTGTTATTCTTTCTAGAATTATCATTATTGCCATTATAATTATTAAAATCATTATAATAATGAAAATGACATTAATAATTAAGATAATGATTATTATAATGACTATATTAAGGGTAATTAGGGCAATAATGACAGTAATGATAATAATGATGATGATAATGACAATAATGATGATAATCATCATTATAAAGCCCATCTATAATGAGAAAAAGGCTAAAAGGAGAAAAATCCCAAAAGTCGAAAAACCGGCGAAATCTAGCAAAATACAGCCTTCTGAGAGATGAGTCGAAAACCCCCCTTTTTCCAGTTTAAATGATGATTATGATGATTTTAGCAATAATTCTGCTAATTAGGATGATTTAGATGATAACCCCATCAATAATGACGGTAATAATGATAATCATGCGAGTAATTAGGACAATAATTATGATAAAAATTATATAATGATAGTTATAATGATGATTTGCCTAATAATTGCGATAATAAGAATACTCAAGAATATTCTAATGATTTTCCTACTAATAACACTAATAATAACGACAATGATAGAAATAAAAATAAGATTAAATATATCCCGGCCATTTTTGTTATTATAATCATTATCATTATTGCTATTATCTCAAGAATTATCATTATTGTCAATATCATTATTAAAATCATTATAATGATGAAAATGACATTAATAATTTAGATAATGATTATTATAATGACTATATTAAGGGTAATTAGGGCAATAATGACAGCAATGATAATAATGATGATGATAATGACAATAATGATGATAATTATCATTATAAAGCCCATCTAAAATGAGAAAAAGGCTAAAAGGAGAAAAATCCAAAAAGTCGAAAAACCGGCGAAATCTAGCAAAATACAGCCTTCTGAGAGATGAGTCGAAAACCCCCCTTTTTCCAGTTTAAATGATGATTATGATGATTTTAGCAATAATTCTGCTAATTAGGATGATTTTGATGATAACCCCATCAATAATGACGGTAATAATGATAATCATGCGAGTAATTAGGACAATAATTATGATAAAAATTATATAATGATAGTTATAATGATGATTTGCCTAATAATTGCGATAATAAGAATACTCAACAATATTCTAATGATTTTCCTACTAATAACACTAATAATAACGACAATGATAGAAATAAAAATAAAATTAAATATATCCCGGCCATTATTGTTATTATAATCATTATCATTATTGCTATTATCTCAAGAATTATCATTATTGTCAATATCATTATTAAAAACATTATAATGATGAAAATGACATTAATAATTTAGATAATGATTATTATAATGATTATATTAAGGGTAATTAGGGCAATAATGACAGTAATGATAATAATGATGATGATAATGACAATAATGATGATAATTATCATTATAAAGCCCATCTATAATGAGAAAAAGGCTAAAAGGAGAAAAATCCAAAAAAACGAAAAACCGGCGAAATCTTGCAAAATACAGCCTTCTGAGAGATGACTCGAAAACCCCCCTTTTTCCAGTTTAAATGATGATTATGATGATTTTACCATTAATTCTGCTAATTAGGATGATTTTGATGATAACCCCATCAATAATGACAATAATGACGATAATAATGGTAATTATGAGAGTAATATGGACAATAATTATGATAATAATTATACAATGATACTTATAATGATGATTTGCGTAATAATTGCAATAATAGCAATAATCAACACAATTCTAATAATTTCCTACTAATAACACTAATAATAACGACAATGATAACAGAAATAATAATAAAAGTAATTATAACACGGCTATTATTGTTATTATAATAAATTTTATTGTTGTTATTCTTTCTAGAATTATCATTATTGCCATTATCATTATTAAAATCATTATAATGATGAAAATGACATTAATAATTTAGATAATGATTATTATAATGACTATATTAAGGGTAATTAGGGCAATAATCACATTAATGATAATAATGATGATGATAATGACAATAATGATGATAATTATCATTATAAAGCCCATCTATAATGAGAAAAAGGCTAAAAGGAGAAAAATCCAAAAAGTCGAAAAACCGGCGAAATCTAGCAAAATACAGCCTTCTGAGAGATGAGTCGAAAACCCCCCTTTTTCCAGTTTAAATGATGATTATGATGATTTTAGCAATAATTCTACTAATTAGGATGATTTTGATGATAACCCCATCAATAATGACGGTAATAATGATAATCATGCGAGTAATTAGGACAATAATTATGATAATAATTATATAATGATACTTATGATGATGATTTGCGTAGTAATTGCAATAATAGCAATAATCAACACAATTTTAATAATTTCCTACTAATAACACTAATATTAACGACAATGATAACAGAAATGATAATAAAAGTAATTATAACACGGCTATTATTGTTATTATAATAAATTTTATTGTTATTCTTTCTAGAATTATCATTATTGCCATTATCATTATTAAAATCATTATAATAATGAAAATGACATTAATAATTAAGATAATGATTATTATAATGACTATATTAAGGGTAATTAGGGCAATAATCACAGTAATGATAATAATGATGATGATAATGACAATAATGATGATAATCATCATTATAAAGCCCATCTAAAATGAGAAAAAGGCTAAAAGGAGAAAAATCCCAAAAGTCGAAAAACCGGCGAAATCTAGCAAAATACAGCCTTCTGAGAGATGAGTCGAAAACCCCCCTTTTTCCAGTTTAAATGATGATTATGATGATTTTAGCAATAATTCTGCTAATTAGGATGATTTAGATGATAACCCCATCAATAATGACGGTAATAATGATAATCATGCGAGTAATTAGGACAATAATTATGATAAAAATTATATAATGATAGTTATAATGATGATTTGCCTAATAATTGCGATAATAATAATAACCCAACAATATTCTAATGATTTTCCTACTAATAACACTAATAATAACGACAATGATAGAAATAAAAATAAAATTAAATATATCCCGGCCATTATTGTTATTATAATCATTATCATTATTGCTATTATCTCAAGAATTATCATTATTGTCAATATCATTATTAAAAACATTATAATGATGAAAATGACATTAATAATTTAGATAATGATTATTATAATGACTATATTAAGGGTAATTAGGGCAATAATCACAGTAATGATAATAATGATGATGATAATGACAATAATGATGATAATTATCATTATAAAGCCCATCTATGAGAAAAAGGCTAAAAGGAGAAAAATCCAAAAAGTCGAAAAACCGGCGAAATCTAGCAAAATACAGCCTTCTGAGAGATGACTCGAAAACCCCCCTTTTTCCAGTTTAAATGATGATTATGATGATTTTACCATTAATTCTGCTAATTAGGATGATTTTGATGATAACCCCATCAATAATGACAATAATGACGATAATAATGGTAATTATGAGAGTAATATGGACAATAATTATGATAATAATTATATAATGATAGTTATAATGATGATTTGCGTAATAATTGCAATAATAGCAATAATCAACACAATTCTAATAATTTCCTACTAATAACACTAATAATAACGACAATGATAACAGAAATGATAATAAAAGTAATTATAACACGGCTATTATTGTTATTATAATAAATTTTATTGTTGTTATTCTTTCTAGAATTATCATTATTGCCATTATCATTATTAAAATCATTATAATAATGAAAATGACATTAATAATTAAGATAATGATTATTATGATGACTATATTAAGGGTAATTAGGGCAATAATCACAGTAATGATAATAATGATGATGATAATGACAATAATGATGATAATCATCATTATAAAGCCCATCTATAATGAGAAAAAGGCTAAAAGGAGAAAAATCCCAAAAGTCGAAAAACCGGTGAAATCTAGCAAAATACAGCCTTCTGAGAGATGAGTCGAAAACCCCCCTTTTTCCAGTTTAAATGATGATTATGATGATTTTAGCAATAATTCTACTAATTAGGATGATTTTGATGATAACCCCATCAATAATGACGGTAATAATGATAATCATGCGAGTAATTAGGACAATAATTATGATAAAAATTATATAATGATAGTTATAATGATGATTTGCCTAATAATTGCGATAATAAGAATACTCAACAATATTCTAATGATTTTCCTACTAATAACACTAATAATAACGACAATGATAGAAATAAAAATAAAATTAAATATATCCCGGCCATTATTGTTTTTATAATCATTATCATTATTGTTATTATCTCAAGAATTATCATTATTGTCAATATCATTATTAAAATCATTATAATGATGAAAAAGACATTAATAATTTAGATAATGATTATTATAATGACTATATTAAGGGTAATTAGGGCAATAATCACAGTAATGATAATAATGATGATGATAATGACAATAATGATGATAATTATCATTATAAAGCCCATCTATAATGAGAAAAAGGGTAAAAGGAGAAAAATCCAAAAAGTCGAAAAACCGGCGAAATCTAGCAAAATACAGCCTTCTGAGAGATGACTCGAAAACCCCCCTTTTTTCCAGTTTAAATGATGATAAGATGAATTTACCATTAATTCTGCTAATTAGGATGATTTAGATGATAACCCCATCAATAATAACAATAATGACGATAATAATGGTAATTATGAGAGTAATTTGGACAATAATTATAATAATTATACAATGATACTTATGATGATGATTTGCGTAATAATTGCAATAATAGCAATAATCAAGACAATTCTAATAATTTCCTACTAATAACACTAATAATAACGACAATGATAACAGAAATAATAATAAAAGTAATTATAACACGGCTATTATTGTTATTATAATAAATTTTATTGTTGTTATTCTTTCTAGAATTATCATTATTGCCATTATCATTATTAAAATCATTATAATAATGAAAATGACATTAATAATTAAGATAATGATTATTATAATGACTATATTAAGGGTAATTAGGGCAATAATCACAGTAATGATAATAATGATGATGATAATGACAATAATGATGATAATCATCATTATAAAGCCCATCTAAAATGAGAAAAAGGCTAAAAGGAGAAAAATCCCAAAAGTCGAAAAACCGGCGAAATCTAGCAAAATACAGCCTTCTGAGAGATGAGTCGAAAACCCCCCTTTTTCCAGTTTAAATGATGATTATGATGATTTTAGCAATAATTCTACTAATTAGGATGATTTTGATGATAACCCCATCAATAATGACGGTAATAATGATAATCATGCGAGTAATTTGGACAATAATTATGATAAAAATTATATAATGATAGTTTTAATGATGATTTGCATAATAATTGCGATAATAAGAATACTCAAGAATATTCTAATGATTTTCCTACTAATAACACTAATAATAACGACAGTGATAGAAATAAAAATAAAATTAAATATATCCCGGCCATTATTGTTATTATAATCATTATCATTATTGTTATTATCTCAAGAATTATCATTATTGTCAATATCATTATTAAAATCGGGTTTTCAGGGCCCTGGTAATGCCAGTTTTGTTCTACGGTAGTGAAACCTGGACATTATCCAGCGCACTGGAGTCTCGTCTTGACGCCTTTTGTAATAGGTCCTTACGCCGGATCATGGGGTACTGTTAGCGGGACCATGTGTCTAACCAACGGCTGAGACTGGCACAGGACCTGTTACCTGCACAATCCGGGATCGCCAACTCAGGCTATATGGCAACCTGGCTCGCTTTCCACAGGCTGATCCTGCCCATCAGGTTGTCTCTGTAAGACGACCTAGGAGGTCGTGGCTTGGGCAGATCGATCAAACCTGTCGGGAAGAGCTCGATATGGGCCGGGCCCCTGCCTGGCGACTTACCATGAGGGATCCTATAAGGTGGAAGCAGAAGGTGGACGCGGCTATGCGCCCCCGTCGGCGTTAGCTCCGGATGATGATGATCGTCATTATTAATGGGATTATCATGAAAATCATCATAATGATAATTATGACATTAATTATAATAATTATAATAAAATGATAATTATAATGATAATTTGCGTAATTAAGGCAATAATAGCAATCATCAACAATACTCTAATGATTTTCATGATAATAACAATAAAACTAACGATGCTGATAATAATTAGAAATAATAATGATAGTAGAAATAATCATAATATCGCTACTATTGTTATAATCATTACTGTTGTTATAATTTTTAAAGTTATCATTATTCTTATTATCATTATAGAAATAGTTATAATGAGGAAAATGACATTAATGATTAAGATAATAGCTCTTATAATGATTATATTAAGGGTAATTATGGCGATAATTACTATAATGATGATAATGATGATGCTAAAGATATTAATGATGATAATAATGATAATAATAATCATAAAGCACATCCATAATGAAAAAAGGCTAAAAGTATTAAAAAAAACAAAAAACAAAGTCGAAATAACGGCGAAATCTAGCGATATTATAGCCTTTAGAGAATATGGTCGAAAAAAAACCCTTTTCGAGTATATGGGATGATTATGATGGTTTCTGCAATAATTCGGCTATTTATGATGATTTTCATGATAATCCCATTAATAATGACGATGGTAATGATAATTATGACATTAATTAGGATAATTATAATAAAATGATAATTATAATGATAATTTGCGTAATTAAGGCGATAACAGCAATCATCAACAATACTCTAATGATTTTCATGATAATAACAATAAGACTAACGATAATGATAATAATTAGAAATAATAATGATAGTAGAAATAATCATAATATCGCTATTATTATTATTATAATTATTACTGTTGTTATTATTTCTGAAATTATCATTATTGTTATCATCATTATAGAAATAATTATAATGAGGAAAATGACATTCATAATTAAGATAATAGCTCTTATAATTATTATATTAAGGGTAATTATGGCGATAATTATTATAGTGATGATAATGATGTTAATGCTATTAATGATAATAATGATGATGATAACAATCATAAAGCCCATCCATAATGAAAAAAAGGCTAAAAAGTCGAAAAAACGGCGAAATCTAGCGATATATAGCTTTTTGATAATATGGTCGAAAAAAACCCTTTTCGAGTTTATGGGATGATTAAGATGATTTGTGCAACAATTCGGCTAATTATGATGATTTTCATGATAATCCCATTAATAATGACGATAATAATGATAATTATGGCATTAATTAGGATAATTATAATAAAATGATAATTATAATGATAATTTGCGTAATTAAGGCAATAATATCAATCATCAACAATACTCAATAAGACTAACGATAATGATAATAATTCGAAATAATCATAATATCGCTATTATTTTTATTATAATTATTACTGTTGTTGTTATTTCTAAAATTATTATTATTATTATCATTATAGAAATAGTTATAATGAGGAAAATGACATTAATAATTTAGATAATAGTTCTTATAATGATTATATTAATGGTAATTATGGCGATAATTACTATAATGATAATGATGATTTTAATGCTATTAATGATAACAATGATGATGATAATAATCATAAAGCCCATCCATAATGGAAAAAGGCTTAAAGTATAAAAAACGCCTTTTGAGAATATGGTCGAAAAAAACCCTTTTCGAGTTTATGGGATGATTATGATGATTTCTGCAATAATTCGGCTAATTATGATGATTTTCATGATAATCCCATTAATAATGACGATAATAATGATAATTATGACATTAATTAGGATAATTATGACATTAATTAGGATAATTATGACATTAATTAGGATAATTATAATAAAATGATAATTATAATGATAATTTGCGTAATTAAGGCAATAATAGCAATCATCAACAATACTCTAATGATTTCATGATAATAACAATAAGACTAACGATGATGATAATAATTAGAAATAATAATGATAGTAGAAATAATCATAATATCGCTACTATTGTTATTATAATTATTACTGTTATTTCCAAAATTATCATTATTGTTATAATCATTATAGAAATAGTTATAATGAGGAAAATGACATCAATAATTAAGATAATAGCTCATATAATGGTTATATTAAGGGTAATTATGGCGATAATTACTATAATGATGATAATGATAATGTTAAAGCTATTAATGATAGTAATGATGATGATAATAATCATAAAGCCCATCCATAATGAAAAAAAAGGCTAAAAGTATAAAAAAAACCCTAAGTAAAAAAAAAAAAACGGCGAAATCTAGCTATGTATAGCCTTTTGGGAATATGGTCGAAAAACCCCCCTTTTCGAGTTTATGGGATGATTATGATGATTTCTGCAATAATTCGGATAATTATGATGATTTTCATGATCATCATCATCCGGAGCTAACGCCGACGGGGGCGCATAGCCGCGTCCACCTTCTGCTTCCACCTTTTGGGATCCCTCATGGCAAGTCGCCAGGCAGGGCCCCGGCCCATCTCGAGCAGGTTTGATCAATCTGCCCAAGCCACGACCTCCTAGGTCGTCCCATAGGCCTCCTCCACCCAGGGTTGTCTCTTTCAGAGACAACCTGATGGGCAGGATCAGCCGGGTGGCCATATAGCGAGCCGGGTGGCCATATAGCCTGAGTTGGCGATCCCGGATTGTGCCGGTAACAGGTCCTGTGCCAGTCTCACGGTGCAGCCGTTGGTTAGACACATGGTCCCGCTAACAGTACCCCATGATCCGGCGTAAGGACCTAGAACAAAAGGCGTCAGGACGGGACTCCAGTGCACTGGATAATGTCCAGGTTTCACTACCGTAGAGCAAAACTGGCATTACCAGGGCCCTGAAAACCCGTAGCTTGGTCCTTCTGCACAGGTACCGGCATCTCCAAATACTCTTGTTCAGAGAGTTTATAACCCCTGCTGCCAGGCCAATCCGTCTACTGACTTCCTGGTCTGACAGCCCAGAGTTATGAACTGCACTACCAAGGTATGTAAAGCTCTCTGTGCCCTCAATGTCCTCGCCGCAAGCACGTACCGACTAAACAGGTTCTCCTTGTAAGTTCCCAAAGTCCTGGATCTTGGTCTTGGTCCAGGAGACCTCTAGACCCAAGGGCATCGAGGGCCACCACTAAGGTTTCCAAAGACTCAGATAGAATTGCAACATCATCGGCAAAATCAAGGTCTGTAACTTTAATATTACCCAGTGTTGCTCCACAATGACTTTGAACAGTAGCTCTGCCTAGTATCCAGTCCATGCAAGTGTTGAAAAGGGTTGGTGCAAGAACACAGCCTTTTCTCACTCCTGAACAGGCCCCCACCACACTTTACAGCACTTTCAGTACCAGTATATAGGTTTGCTATTAGTTTAATAATCCTTGTTGGAATTCCTCTCAGTCTCAGGATCTCCCAGAGTGATTTCCGATGTACTGTATCGAACGCCTTCTTGAGGTCGATGTAGACTGCAAGCAACCCACGTCCAAACTCACGACGGCGCTCTACAATGACTCGAAGCGCAAGGATACGGTCTATTGTTGACTTACCAGGAATGAATCCGGTCTGGTCTGCTCTAGTCTCTGATGCCTTAGTAGATGGTCTCTGATACGCCTCAGAAGGATGCGGGCAAGAACCTTGCCTGGTACACTGAGCAGTGTGATGCCGCGGTGATTGCTGCAGTCCCATCGGTCCCCCTTCCCCTTCCAGAGAGGGATGGCCACACCCCTCAACAGGTCAGAGGGAACAGTACCGGACTGCCAAATGGCAGCCAGGACAGCATGCAATCCCTGCGCCATAGGTTCACCACCAGTCTTTAACATTTCAGCTGGGATGCCGCAAATACCTGTTGCTTTGCCACTCTTCAGCTTGGAAATCGCCTCCCTAACCTCAGCTAGGGAGGGAGGGTCCTTGCTAATGGGTGGGTCCGGCAGCGGAATCACGACACTACCCATATCCAAGTTAACTGTTAGAGGGTCAACCTGATACAGCTGCTCAAAGTATTCAGCCCAACGCTCCCTCATCGCAACAGGATCTGAGACAGTCTGGCCACCCACTAAGCGAACTGCAGTCACCTGTGAAGAGGCCTTGGAGTTCAGTTTTCTCAGGGCTTGGTATGCAGGACGAAGGTCATTTACTACGAAATGGCCTTCAACCTCCTCAGCAAGATTCCTAATAAACTTATAAGGATTTTAACATTAATTCAGGTAATTATGATGATTTCCATGATGATTTCTTTATTATTGAAATTTCCATACTAATAATGGCAATAGAAATAATAATATCATTATCATTGTCATTATAATTATTATTATTGTCATTATTATTTATAAGATCATCATTATTGCTATTATCATTACATAAATAGTTATAATGATAAAAGTAGCAATAATAATTAGTATAATAATTATAACTGCATTAATGATGAGAATAATAATGATAATCATGATGATAATGACTATAATGATAATAATCATAAAATGATGACAGTAATGATAATAATGATGATTATTGTTATCATTCATTCCATTTATAGTGAAATAAAGGCCAGAAGTAATAAATTCCCATTACTCGAAAAAACGGCAAAATCTAGCGTATTACAGCCTTTTGAGAGAAAGTCGAAAAAAACTGTTTTCGCTTTTTAATGGTAATTATGAGGATTTTAACATTAATTCGGGTAATTATGATGATTTCCATGATGATTCCTTTATTATTGACAATAACGATGATAATTATGATGATAATGACAACGATAATGACAATAATAATGATAATAATGATAATGTCATAATTATAATGGTAATCTTGGTAATTACTGCAATAATATCAATAATTAACACTATTTCAATAATTTTCATACAAATAATGGCAATAGAAATAATAATATCATTATTATTGTCATTATAATCATTATTATTGATGATTTCCATGATGATTCCTTCATTATTGACAATAATGATGATAATTATGATGATAATGACAACGATAATGACAATAATAATGATAATAATGATAAAGTCATAATTTTAATGATAATCTTGACAATTACTGCAATAATAGCAATAATTAACTCTATTCCAATAATTTCCATACTAATAATGGCAATATAAATAATATTATCATTGTCATTATAATTATTATTATTGTCATTATTACTCTAAGATAATCTTTATTGCTATTATCATTATATAAATAGTTATAATGTAAAAAATAGCAATAAAATTAACATAATAATTATTATAACTGCAATAATCATGATAATGATAATGATAATCATGATCATAATAAGTATAATGATAATAATCATACAAATGATTAGAGTAATGATAATAATGATAATAATTATTATCTAGTCCATTTATAATGAAATAAAGCCTTTTGAGAGAAACGTCGAAAAAAAACCTTATCGCTTTTTAATGGTAATTATGAGGATTTTAACATTAATTCATGTAATTATGATTTCCATGATGATTCCTTAATTATTGAAAATAAAGATGATAATTAGGATGATAATGATGATAGTGACAATAATAATGATAATAATGATAAAGTCATAATTATAATGATAATCTTGATAATTGCTGCAATAATAGCAATAATTAACTCTATTCCAATAATTTCCATACTAATAATGGCAATAGAAATAATAATAACATCATTATCATTGTCATTATAATTAAGATTATTGTTATTATTATTTCTAAAATCACCATTATGATATTATCATTATATAAATAGTTACAATGATCAAAATAGCAATAATAATTAGTATAATAATTATCATAACTTCAATAATGATGATAATAATAATGATAATCATGATAATGACAATAATGATAATAATCATAAAATGATGACAGTAATGATAATAATGATGATAATAATTATCATTCAGTCAATGTATAATGAAATAAAGGCCAGAAGTAATAAAATCCCCAAATTCGAAAA